>NC_039361.1:162598493-162778800 GCF_003573695.1 Papaver somniferum
GTAATAAAGCTTTTAATGAGAAAATAAGAAAGAGGCGTACCAGAGAGAGTAGTAGTAGTGGTAATGGCAATTCAGAAGTTATTATTGATGGTAGTTGCAGCAGCAATAGTGAGGAACATAAAATTATCAGACAGAGTGAGGATAATAAGAAGATGAAGATGGGTAACAATTGGAAGCCAATGGCCAAGTGCAGTGTGGAGAATATTGGTAGTAGTAGTAGCCTCAGCAATAGTGAGGAAAATGAAATTATTAGACATAGTGAGAATAATAAGAAGATGAAGATGAAGATGGATAACAATTGGAAGCCAATGGCCAAGTGCAGTAGTGGCAACAAGGTTCTGAGCAGCAGCAGTATTTTCGATCACTATAGAATAATGCGTGGGATATTGAGTAGGCTCCCTGTCAAATCACTCATGCGATTCAAGTGTGTAAGCAAACATTGGCAGTTCTCAATTTGCCAAGATCAAGGCTTGATTGATTTACACTTCTCTCAGTCAAAGCAACATTGTCCAGATCTCTTTCTTGTTGTTCCTCGTTATACCGTTAATCGCTCTGGAAGATACCCTGCGCGCAGGAATACAAGGGGGTATGCGGGTGCCCGGGAGTGTAAGTATCAACAGTCTTTGTTGCTAGGCAATTTATTTGAAAGTGGAACATCGCCGGCCATTAGAACTACTGTTCGAAAATCAGAGCAAAAGCCATTTCATTATACTGAGATTCTACCACCTGTTAATGGTTTGATTTGCTTTGTTAACCGTCGTTCAGCTGCCGTTTGCATATTAAATCCAAGCACTAGAGAACGAACACCATGGATCGTTTCTTCGCTTCGTCAAAACAAAAAGTACAATTTCGTTGAAGAATATGCTCGTGCTGTATGGTTACCAACTTACTTCTTTGGATTTGATCCTGCCACCAAACAACACAAAGTTGTATGCGCTTGGTGTCTACATGGACAAGCGACAGGTTTTTCTGGCATCGACAGTGAAGATGACAAATTTCACTGGACAGGCATTTGTGAGGTCTTGACCGTAGGGGAGAACACTTGGAGAAACATTGATGAGAAGGTTCCATTTACGCACTATCCTGTAAAAGTTTCAATTTGCTCAAATGGTTTCATTTACTGGGGTAGTGGTTTCGTGGGAATCCCTGAAAATTTAAACGCATTTGACGTTGGGCAGGAGAAATTCAAAGTGATTACGGTTCCTCAGCATATCAAAGACAAATGTAAGAATCCACCCGGAGGCCATTGTGGTCCTTATCAGAGTTTAATAGAAGTGGGTGGACATATATCTTTACTACAACGCTGGACTGATAAGGTTGTGAAGCTATGGATTTGCGGTGATGATACTTCTACCGGTAGCTACAGCAAGTGGACTGAAATTACGATGAACTTACCTTTTCAGTGGGGCGACAGGCATGGTAGATTCCCTTACTTCCATGGTGTTGCAGGTGAAGACCGGATTATTATAGAATCCTACCCAACTATGGACAGATTAGATATAAACAAAGTCTGTCTATATTCTTATGATTGGAAAAAGAAGACGTCAACAAAAAAGGCCAAAGATGGTGTGGTTTCGGAGTTAAGTTCGGTTTCCTTATATTCGGGATTAGCTTTTGTTTCCTTATTTAGATCTTTTGCAGAAAGCCTCTGGCCTGTTCGAGACCACCAATTCAGACACCGCCAAGAAGTGAGTAATTTTCTTATCATGTATCTTTTTGTTCTTCTCTAGACATTCATTAATATTAATTCCCTAAATGTGCGTGATATCTGGTGAATGTTTGCATGGTGCAAATATATAAACTGCCTCAAGTTTGTACAGATCACTGCTAAGTTCGTTGTAGTATGTAGCGGTGACTTTTTAAGAGGTAAAGGAGTTCTAGAAGTGTGAATAAACTGAAGCGATGAAGAACCAGTTGTCCTTTTCCGCAGGCAGTAATGGGACCATGTATGTGGTCCTTAATTACTAATAACATGTTTGGTCGATGACGTTTTGTTCAATGAATCTAGTTACAGTGAATATTGATAACAATGTTGCAATTCCCTTTCTTAATATTCCCCGATAATGACCTACTGTAATCAAAACGAATTTCTAGCTAGGGAAAATTCTGCAATATAGTTCACTTATGTGATTTCTAATCTATTTTACTAGAAATTGATATGCTATATTCTTCTACAGACTGAAAAGGCTCGTTTGCGGCTAAATGTTAATGTTACTGCTGCACTGGATTCTGCTCCTGCACCTGCTCCAATTGAATCTTTTACGAATATGGTAACATTGTTTTCTTTTCAAGAAACTACGAACGAATCTATAACCAGGATTCACGTTGCTATAACTATGTGTAATTTGTTTTCAGTGTCTGCATGAAAGTATCATGAAAGATATATCGTTCCACAAGTACTCTACACCGACATCTATCCAGGCCCAAGCTATGCCAGTTGCTCTTAATGGAAGGGATCTTTTGTGTTGTGCAGAGACTGGGAGTGGTAAAACTGCTGCTTTCGCTATTCCAATGATTCAGGTTTCCATTTTTAGCTTCCCACCTTAGATTGAACTTTTGTCATTTTTGGCATTATTATATTGTTTATTATATTGGCATTATTTACACATATATTGTTTCCACTCTGCAGCATTGCCTAGCTCAGCCTTCTGTTCGGCGAGGTGATGGTCCTCTTGCGTTAGTGTTGGCACCTACGAGAGAACATGCCCAACAGATAGAGAAAGAGGTGAGGTTACTGATTATCTACCACAAGATTAGAAATGCTTTCCCAACTGGTCCTTTTGTCTTCTGTGTATTACACAATCAGATTATTTGTATATCGTATGCAGTGTTGCTAAAGTCTGTGAGTTGTCTTTTACTCTTCGAATTGTGACCTCTGCTTGATATTGTTACTATTTTAATTTTTCAACCTATAATAACCAAATTAAGGACATTATTCTTGGGCCGGAACACAACTTCTCTGAAATTTCACTTTTGCACTTTGAAAAAAGCCATACAGTTCTGTTTTTATGTTTATGGCACTAAAAAGCCATTATTTTTGTGTATGGCACTTTCTTGTCTCACTAGGTAAACGGTAATTTCTTGTCCACCAAATTTTGTTCAATTTAACTATTTTGAGGTCATCTTACCTTCTTTAGTTACTTGTCTGATTCGTTCTTGCTCTATGGTTGTTCAATATTTTCTCAGGTTAAGGCCTTCAGTAGATCTCTGGAGTCCTTCAGAACTGCTACTGTTGTGGGTGGAACAAATATGGCAGAGCAGGTAATTTTTTGTAGTTTAGGAGTTCGTGTTACATGATTGTCATCATTTTGAATTTTTTGATTTAACTGAAGTATAAGGAAATCTCAAACTTAATGTAGCCGTAGCATATCAGTGCCACTTATATTTTCTCCATTTTCCTTAATGGTGCATACCATGACAGAAGTCTGAGTTGCGAGCGGGAGTAAATATTGTGGTTGCCACACCTGAAAGATTTATTGACCATTTGCAACAAGGGAACACCTGCCTCTCTAGGATCTCATTTGTTGTTATGGATGAGGCTGACATACTGTTGGACATGGGGTTTGAGCCGCAGATAAGAGAGGTGCTTCATGCTCGAAATCCCTTCTTTTATTGTTGCTGGGTTTCTGGTTGTCACATGTCTAGCAATTTCAGTGTTGAAACGTGCATGTGCGTGTGTGTAAGCGGACATACTATTTATTGGTTATTTTATTGGCTTTCAGGTGATGCGGAATGTTCCCATAAAGCGCCAAACGTTGCTGTTTAGTGCAACAATGCCAGTAGAAATTGAAGCCCTTGCGCAGGTAAAGTTTTGGATATTACCCTTGTGATCATATCACCATGTATACAATGATTTTCTTCAGAAGTCAATCGTTTGTGCTAATGAGCTTATGCGTTACAGAAGTACCTTAGTGACCCAGTGCAAGTGAAGGTTGGAAAGGTTCAGGAGAGTGAGAAGGTTGGCAACGTTGCTCATACTCACGCTCTGTTGTTAGTGCAATTTTTTTTTAATATATATTTTTAGTGCATGGTGGTTTTTATAGGTTTAAGCTGTTCTGTATTTGATTAAATTAGTCTTTTGATTCTACAGGTTAATATGGAGGACTTGCATTAAATTATGATTCAGATTATACCATGGGAAAACATGAGAAGGAGACAAAATGGATGCCTGGGTTGCCAAAACAGCCAAATGGATGAATGATAATTAGGTCGATGTAATAGTGAGTTATTCAGACGATGAACATATTTATTTGTTGTGGATGATATTTTGTGTTCTCTTAATTGTATTCTTCCGGCTTTATTTTGCTAAAAAACAAATTCTCTGGAAACACTGTGCAAGTTTACTGTCTCTGTACATAGTGGGAAGAGTCATTTTGCTTTCCTGTGTTATGAAGGTTTTGCTCAAACATCTGGGAAACAATTTTTGTCTGTAAATGCTCTACATATTTGGCAAGAGGGTGCTTCTAGCTCAGTGGATAGAGCGCCTGTTTTCCTAAGTTTTGATATAAAGTAATCTAATTACTGACATTATGTAAGATGATTGAGCAAGTAATTTAATTACGTGCACTATTATCACGGTTTAATTAAAAGATGCACACAGATTCAGTGGAACTTGGTAGTCTACCCACACCTAACAAAACCAGATCCATGAGCACTCATCCGTTGCACGTTCTCTTTTGCCATACAGCAAAAAATGGACCCTCGTTCAGTTAACGTTTCAAGACCTACGTTCGAATTAGGGCCGCACAAAACCGACTCAACCCACCAACCCAACCCATTCCCTCCCGAAATTACCCGTACCTGACGGAATCCATCTAGGAGCGGGTCGGTTATGGTGTTTCTAATTTAATTCTAACCCTTAGGTTACCTATCCTAGATTTTCTTTTTGAAGCATGAAATTTATTAAACTATTAAGGAACTATTAATAGCAGTCTTCGAATCGGAGTTGCAGCGAGTGCGGGTGTTGGTGTCGAAGGTCGAAAGGCCTCCGGTCAATGCTTTCCACAAAAAAAGTTGTACTTTTGATGAACACAGCAGTGTCCATAGGATCTCAGTTGGTGATAGAGTTCTTCGATACAATTGATTGAAGTTGCTAGTCATGTTTTCTTATCTCGATGTTGCGGTGAGCTTCACAAGTGATCGTCTGCTCCTTTGATTTTCGGCTCGATTCATAACTTCAATGAATCTTTAACTTTGATCGAGTCTTGAGGTAAAATCCAGTCTTGGCCCTTAAAGGATTAAAGCTGATATTGCTAAGATGCTATTACAGAGGTAACTTCCTAAACTCTTAAAGGATAAAACAATAAAGCTATTACTAAAACTACTAAAGAGGAATTACAAACTCCAACTAAATTACAACTTAAGATATTACAACCGACTACGACAAGGAATAAAGATACTAATACACCATACAATGAAGAACCGTTATAACTTAATTAATACAAACAAAACTTAAAGTTTGAGGTCTTCCGGCCCATCGAAACTACAGTTAAACTTTAGTGCTAGATTTTACGACACATTTAGCATGGACTGCTGGGATTTTCAATAAACATATTGATGGGAGATGTTGAAGTTAAAGTTTTATGCTGCTTAGGGTTTGTGAACTGCTGGGTTTCTTTTTAAACCATACTGATGGGAGAAGTTAAAGCTGAAATTCATGCTGCTTAAGGTTCTTGCTGAAGGTGCATATACTGATGGGAGAACTTGAAGCTGGTATTCAAGCTGTTTAGGGTTCTTGCTGAAGACGCATAGAGAAAACAAAAGGTCGAGAGTAGCTCATAATGTCTCATAAAGCCACATACAAACCAGAGTGGAGCGAAGACAGCACCGAAGTCCACAGGACCAAACATAGCATCGGGAAAAATCTAACAGACTGATATACTACAGTCTACCTTATAAAAACGAATTCCAAAGCTGAACAAATAACTAAAATGAACCAAGTCTCCAAGAGACCCACCCTTCATCTTGACACAGAACACAAACTAAGACTAGGCTAGATAGAAGCCTCAACAAACGAAGCTGAACAGCCTAACTGGATGACCAATCCAAAACTTTTGCAATGATAAACTTAAATAAACACGACACACTTCCACTGGAACAATATGCGCCATTCACAACTAAAAACCCCCAGAATACTAGTACAACAGACTAAGGATGGTGAGGTTCACAAAATCCCAAGACACGAAAGAGTAGGAGACACGAATTAAGACTAAAATCACATAAAACAATAAAAGGGAATGGTAATAAGATGTAGTGGGATATGAGGTTTCAGGAAGCACTAAGGCAGAAAGTTGCTGGTAGAAATAAACATGATAGGTAGACACAAAATCCTTGATTGAAAAGGGGTTTGATTAACCAGATTAATGAGATTAACGGAACCCAATCGAAATCCCATGGATTAAATTAATAAACCTTTTGATTTATCCCAAATAAAATTGCATTGATCCAAAAGTACCTTTTGATTTGGATAACAGTAGCTTCATTATGCGGCTCAAGATTGAAATTGAATTTTCCATCGGTATCGGCAGCAGCAGAGAACTCTAGAATCAAAATAAAGCAGAATCACGTTGCATCAAATAAGCATCATCCATTGATTGAGAAAACATAACCAAATCGTATCACAAAGGTCTAAAAACACATAGCTTTAACAATAGATCGTAGGGCCGGTAGACTCGGAGATTTATCCGATTAGATGGAAGAAAAACATTAAAGAGATTTTTTTGGGTTTTCTGCTCTGTTAATTAGCACCAGAACGGAGGCGATACAACCTAATTACTAACAGTTCTACTCAGATCTGCCCGGAAACGAGCAAATCTGAGCAAAAAATGGGAGGCGCCTATGGAGATTTTTCCTAACCCTAAATCGCTAGAGAGGAGAGAGTTTTGTGGAAAAATAAAAAATATCACCTATCCTAGATGAACCATAGTTGTTGAAGTAATGATATATAATTTCCTAACCCTAATCATCGCTAACTTCTATTCGGTTCCCTTCAGCGGCAACCTCTTTTCTCTCTATCAGATTCAACTTCTTTTTTTCACTTTCTCTTAGTTTTGTAAATCAATCACAACATCACCGGCAGCAATCAATCAACATCGTCACCAGTACATTAGCAAACCAACAACCGAAGGTGAAACTAGGAATCACTGTAATTACTAATTAGGGTTTTGTTTACTAAGATTGATTTTGGGTTGGCGTCTTTCGATTGGGTTCTTAATTCTTAATTCAATTTTGTTTCTTCTTCGCAGCAAGCTGGAATACTATATTACCATCAACTGAAGCCACAATATATGAAATAGAAACTGCAAAGAGAATAAATCTGTAACTGTTATTTAATGTTCATTGTATTTTATGATGGGTAACCCACACCCACCCGATCCAACCCACCGTAATGTGGGTCGGGTGAAAACCGATCCATTATAATGTTGAGTTGGTTGTGGGTGACAACTTATGTTACTCACCATCAATGGGTTGGATGGTGGATGATCCCAAACCCAAACCAATTCAACCCATGTGCAGCCCCGAACCTTTTATCAGATGTCTTGGTGAAGAATAATAACCCATTCGTCTTTAGAGCATCGGACCTGAAGAACGTCATATTTTCCCAGTAGTGTTCTCCACAAATTCATGTCTGACTGTTTGAATTAGAATCTTGTTCCACTGAACTCAAACCTCCATTACGATTCTCTTCAGGAACAAAATATATAATTGCTGCTGCATTTAGAATTTAACAGAAAAAACCAGTGCTGCCGCACATGCAATCCAAATTCCTCAAGCTGGAGTTGCAACGGTTTTCAACCACACTGGGTGGAGGATCTTTCAGTGGGTTGGCTGAAATGGAACACTTTTTCCGCTCTGAAGCTATAAAATTTCCTGCCTTTTTTTAGGGGAGACCCAAAGGTATTAGTTTTTTTTTGGTATTAGGGGCAACTAGGGCTGCACAAAATCGACTCAACCCACCAACCCAACCCACACCCTCCCGAAATTACCCGCACCCTACCCAACCCACTTAGGAGCGGGTCGACTATGAATCACAGCATCAAAATCCATCGTATGGTGAGTCGACTGTGAGTGACAACTTTCCTCACCCGACCCAACCTACCCACCCACCTAAGTATTTCTAATTTAATTCTAACCCTTAGGTTACCTATCCTAGATGAACCATAGTCGTTGAAGTAATGATATATAATGCCCTAACCCTAATCATCGCTAACTTCTCTTCAGTTCCCTTCAGCGACAACCTCTTCTCTCCCTATCAGACTCAGTTTTTTTTTTCCACTTTCTCTTCGTTTTTTAAATAAATCACAACATCACCAACAACAATCAATCAACATCGTCACCATTACAGTAGCAAACCAACAACCGAAGGTGAAACTAGGAATCACTATAATTACTAATTAGGGTTTTGTTTCCTAAGATTGATTTTGGGTTGGCGTATTTCGATTGGGTTCTTAATTCTTATTTCAATTTTGTTTCTTCTTCGCAGCAAGCTGCAATACTATATTACCATCAAGTGAAGCCACAATATATGAAGTAGAAACTGCAAAGAGAATAAATCTGTAATTGCTCTGTAATGTTCATTGTATTTTATGATGTGTAACCTACCACCTACCCGATCCAACCCACCGTAATGTGGGTCGGGTGAAAACCGACCCATTGTAATGTTAGGTTAGTTGTGGGTGACAACTTCTGTTACCCACCATCAGTGGGTTGGGTGGTGGCTGAGTCCAACACAATTCAACCCATGTGCAGCCCTAGGGGCAAGTAATAAGATAAAAACGGGTCACCCAAACCTAAAATGAAGCTAATCCTTATTTTTCAGAATCAAAGATAAGTTAAAAAAAAAGATTAGACTTTTCCTAAAATGAAAAAGTTGAAATAGTTGAGTGTTGTGCAACGTAATTCAAAGCTAATACACTATTTCAGAACAAAGGGTAAAAATGTAACATTCAGAATACAAGCATAAAACCGGTATTTTATCATTCCATGATAACACCACATAGCCAGAATACTTGGTTGGCATTAGACGATTTAAGGGAAAACCACTTTTCAATATAGCCCGTATACCATTTTTTTAAGCAGTAAGAAATAAGAAAAATAAGCTACCAAGGCTAGCTTGTACCCATTACAGTATTCCAATTAGTACATATAAGAGGAACGGTTTTTTGGGGACTACTCAAAAAAGGTGGGGACTACTTTGTGATAGAAATGTCCACCCTACATTATAAGGGGTGTCCTAAAAGATTAGGGAAGACTAATCTGCCCTTATTCTAATTAAGGTTATAACTAATCCTAATAACCCACTAATCTAACCCACTACCCACTAATCCAACCCACTAATTAAAATCTAATTAAAACCTAATTTAAAACTTAAAATCAGTTTCAAAACTGATTATTTTCTTTTCTTCTTCTTCATCTTCTTCTTTTTTCGTAGACATCGACGTTAACTGTCGATTCGAAAAAAATTCATCGTCGATTAATCAAACTTTATAAACAATCCATTTTAAGCAGACACCAAGAATTACAGGATTGAATCCTGGACTTGCAAGTATAGCGAATCTCCCATATCAATTTCAAACTGATAAACAACTTCAAGCAAAGTTGAGAGACCGAATCAAGCTTCCAACAGGAAAAAAACAAGTCTGATTCAAGTCAAATGCAAATCCGCGGGTAATTTCCTTCATACCCATTCTTTTTAATTCATCATTTGTTGAAAAAATCGATTAGAAATCATGAAAACTCGTTGAAAATGTTGGTAAAGTAGACATTTTGGCTAGGAGATTTTTGTGTAACCCTAGATTTTCTTACCAAACTTTAAAAAATAAGAACAGTTCGGTTAAGCAGACTAATATCTGGTGACCTAACTACATAGTTTGTTGAGCTCGCAACAAAAACTTTCGTAACCGAACTCAGTATTTCCTTTGAAAGAATGAGTTCGGTTTTGTCGATAAAATTGTTAGCTAACCGAACTTTTGAAATATTTAGTTTGGTTACGTCTCTATATTTATCAGGTCACCGGTCTTATGAAATATGTAGTTCGGTTACCTCGCAATTTTTAGCAGGTTACCGAACTATAGTCTGTTAACTGCAAGTGTTGTGTTTAATTTATTCTTTAGTTCTATTTGATTGGATAACAAAATATTCTATTATGTTTAGCTAATACTTTGGATTTTGTTCATTAGGAACAAAGGAAAAAGATTGAAACTACACCTAGATTAGGATTTGAAAACTCCCACCCCTTGTGGAGCAAAACATTTAGATTTCCGAAACCGTGGTGTCACAAATGCTAAACATTGAAGGGGCTCGTTACCGGAAGTCAACCAAGTGAATGTTCGTGATGTAATCCAAGATGTCAATGAAGAGGTGATGGAGAATACAATTGATAATATTATTGATAGTGATGATGAAGAAGAGCAAGGAAATGAAAACCAAGGAAATGAAGAGGTTGAACAACAATGAGAACATGTTGAAAATGTAGAGGAAGAAGAACTAGGACAGGGCAAAGAAGGATAAGGACAATGAGAGGATGAAAATGAGGGAAAGGATAAAGAGGAAGAAGAGGAGGGAGAGGAGGGAGATGATGTAGAACATCTAGACGAAGTCACCCTTGTTTGACATTAGTGTCAAACCGTATTCTATTTCTAGTATTATTTCCTAAATTATGATTTTCCTATTCTAGAACTATTCTAGAACACATTAGTTTCCTAGTTTAGTTTGATTTCCTTTTCTAGTTTTATTATTTTTAGGAAATAGTGATGCCTATATAAGAAGGCTAGACTTATAGAAATTCTACACATTCACATTATTATCTTGTTTGATTTATCAAGGATATTTTATTTAGTTATTGTTCTCTAGTTTTCTTATAGATTTTGTGAGTCTATTAATTTCACACTCGTTTTCACTATCTTTTGGATCCTTGATCCAAATTATTACGCTTCCGCTACATTAGGAGCGGAGGGAGAGGATGAAGAGGAGGAAGAGGAGGGAGAGGAAGAAGAGAAAAAAATTTGTTCCCGTTAAAGAGAAAAAGAAGCCGAAGCTGCCTAGTGCTAGATACTCACACATTCCCCCTGCTAATTTGTGTTTGTCACCAAGCAACCCAACTTATGGTACTCCAAATGATGGAGGGGCAACATTGTTTGGCTATAAACACTCATGGTCTGCGAAGGTCTATGCGACAAAGATATTCATTAAGTTCATTGTTAACTGTTTCAGAACCTTGTTTTCTTTTCTTTTTAAACATTTTTCGTCAAGTATTAATAGTATTATGTTCTTTTTGTATTAATAGTGTTATGTTCTTTTTGTAGGATCATAATGATACAGTTCGTGTTATTAATATTCAAAAGGCGTCCAAATGGGATCTTTCTTTGGAGTGTGACGATTTTAAAGCCAAAGTTAAAGAATGTGTGTTATGGAGAGCTATTGAATACACACATGAGGAATTTGACGTTGTTGCCATATCTTCATTTCTCAAGAGGCATTATCCCGTGACATATACAATGCATCTTCCATTTGGCGAGATGGGAATTACTCTTGATGATTGCCATAGAATCACCGTCTTACCACTGGAAGGTAAATGTCTTCGAGAAGGATACAACCCCTCGATGAGTTATGAATCTCTTGAATAATTGGCTCTAAAATGTCTAGGATGGGATGCAAGAAAGTCTCAATGTGAGTTTAGACGTTTTGTAAGGTCCACTAAACGTGGCGATGAGTATAATCCAAGAGAGGCAAATGGAACATTGAAGAAGAAGTTGAAGAAATTCAAGTTGGTAAAGTTGAAGGAAGCATTTGGAGGGACAAAAAAGAAGGTGGAGAAAGGAAAGTTGGTGATGGACGGGGAGACCCTTATGCATCATGTCACCGCTAATTTGTTATATTATCTAGAAACTGTCATTTTCCTCGACACCTCTAGAAATAGGGTGGATGCACATTATCTACAACTTTTGGAGAATCTCGATGAGATAAACAATTACTCTTGGGCCACTGGGGTGATTGCTTTTGTTCTACAAGAGATGAGAAAATGGTCGAGGATTAAGTGTAATCAAATTGGAGGTTACTTAACTCTTGTTCAGCTGACCTTCTACATTATTAATTAGCCAATTATTCGCTTAATTTTTCTGCTTCCAATTCAATTTTCATGAATGTGGTTAATATTTTTATATTTTGACATAGGTTTGGATTTACAACTACTTCCCTTCATTGAAATTGGCTAAGAAAAATACACATTATCCCTATCGGGCACATACAACATGAAAATGGTTGTTTTTGGACGCACAAAAGAAGTCTAAAGAAGAGCAGTTCACTTCGTTGAGGGGGAAATTGGATAAACTTACGGTAAATGATGTGGTATTTCATCCATACTTTGTACTCGATGATGTACATGTATATGAAGATGATCTGAATGGTGTCTCTACCGTCTTGGCTTACCATGGACCAATTTGGTATCCTAACGGCTAAGCAATATATAATCCAAGGAGAATACTAAGATAACTTTGTTGCTTCCAAATGGATCCCGACGTGGAGAATGGAAATTTCAATTTTCTGGTTCAAGGAACAAAGAACACCGAGAAATATTTTGATCCAAAGCATGAACCAACTCCTACGGTAGAACATTGGAATGCACTTAGTCAATACTATTTATCTTTGGGTGATTGTGTAGCCGTTGAAGGAGATGTGGATGCATGTGATGATGATTATATGGAGCTTTATGAAGAAATTAGTCACCCTTTTGTGATAAATAAAGAACAACAATCTAAGACTGATTCGGCGAAGGCGGAGGAAAATGAGAGGGAGGCTAAGAGAGCTCAGAAGAAGATGCATATTTGTGGAGAAGAAGCTAAAAGGTTATGGGTAATGTGGTAAGAAAATTTCTTTCTCTTATACCTTTGGGTTGTTTCAAAGTATTGAAAATATATTTACTTGTGCTTAAAATTGGAATTAGGTATTGAAGGGTTCGAAATCGTTGAAGAAATGGATGGTTAAAATCAAAAATAGAGAGCCGATGTTGACTAAGGAACAAACCAAATACTACAAGCAGTGAGAGGGTCTTATAACTAAAATAATGGCGGAGCCAAGTAGGTCTAAGCAACTGAAGAGGGGTCGACAACAAGGTGAAGGATCAAGTAGCGATGTGGAAGAAACCGGTGGAGGATATGAAACCCCAAGTGATGAGGAAGTTCGACCAAAAACTCGTGGTAAACAAGGAGGTGGTAAAAGGGGTCGACAACAAGGAGAAGGTTCAAGTCGCGTTGTGGAGGAAACCGGTCGAAAATATGATACCACAAGTGATGAGGAAGTTCGACCTAAAACTCTTGGTAAACAAGGAGGTGGTAAGAGGGGTCGTAAAAGTGGTCGTTAGTGAAATGGAATGAAGTATTTGGAAAAATTCTCATGCAAGAATTTACATAATGATAATTCTCAACTCTTACCTTTTTTTACGATTCCACTAACAGTAGTGATTTCAATGTAAGATTTAACACTTCAAAACTTACTCGCTTCTTCGAACCTACAAAAGACGGGAAAAACTCATAATTTTCATAAAAAATGAACATTACTACTGTGAACATTCACCATGAGATTATGAAAACTAAAAAATTATTTCATCATAAATGAATGTTTACTTCTAATGATTACACAAAACTCAAGTTTTGATTTTTAAGAAAATAATATATATATTCATATATATAAACAAAACGTGATTTACTCACGTAAATAAAAAAGTTTTAACATGAGCAAGGCTCACGTAAATAAATAAAAAAATTCCACGGTTTCATAAAAAAAAATAAAAATAATAATCCATGAACATGCCATGGTTTTATAAAAAAAAATTCTTTTCCTTCGTACTATCGTCTTTCTTTGAAACGAAGGTTTATTTCGGTTTATTTCCATGAAAGATCATAAACAAAATTTTGTCACTGGACACAAGTCTATGCATAAGAAAAAAATCTCTCCTAAGTCAGGGATTATTTCTAGTTTCTTAAACTAACGATCGAACAA
The DNA here is from genome assembly GCF_003573695.1 of Papaver somniferum. Taxonomy (NCBI): domain Eukaryota; kingdom Viridiplantae; phylum Streptophyta; class Magnoliopsida; order Ranunculales; family Papaveraceae; genus Papaver; species Papaver somniferum. The sequence continues at coordinate 162,612,489 of NC_039361.1, forward strand.
ACATACGTTTTCTAAAAAAAGGGGTTTTCAACAAACTCACACTCATATATGAACATGTATATAATTTCAACATGATCAAAGCATGAACAACTCATGAAATCAGCAAAAAAAAAAAATAGTCACGTACCTGGTCGGTGTCGGCCGGACGATGCTAGCTCCGGTCGGACGGCGGTGGCACTCCGGCGAAAAATTTTATTCTCCTGTTGTTGACGTGAAGGAGGTGAAAGGGATGAAGATGGTGTTCGTCGTGTGAAGGTGAAGTAAAAAAATATTAATTCCTTTTATATCAAATTTTATTTCCAAAACCTAATCTCAGAAGGATTTCCTTATTGGGCACGACCCGTGAATCCTAAAACGACCAAGGTCCCATCATCAAAATCAGCAGTTCAACACCAATTCATGATCATTAGGCGATGCTCTATCATGCCACTGTAATCTTCATTCTAGCTGTGACTTGCTCGTACTATCAAAAATCCGGTAAGGTCTTATTTTACGACTAAGTTCAATTGATTACATTGTTGGTAACCGGAAAATCACTATTCAGTGCTGACTGAGGAACATGAATGTTACTCACTAATCAGGGGACTTAATGTAGATGGTGGATTTTCGACAAGGGGTAAAATTGTACATACTCCTGATCTAACAATCAGATGAGTATCGAGGCTCATGTCTCTTATCGAAAGCATGAAAAGGCATGCCTTAATAATCTCTGACTGAGAATACTGTCTCTCGGAGTATATGTAGATGTGTAGTCTCTCAGTTGAGGCAACGACATATATTATGAATACTGAGCAATTTCAGTAATTATTTATATGTAAAATCGAAAGATTGGACGGCTCCTAGATAGCTTGCCTGCTAGTATAGTGCAACAACGTCTTCAGGAAGTAACAACGTTTTCCCTGAATATATAAAAGAAATTTAACGCCTCAACATGCTCATATCACTCAATTCATGAATAATTAATGCTCCTAGACGATTGTACTAGTATAGAACCATTAATTATTCTCAAATCATTAGATTCATTTATTGAATCCCAGGAAAATATTCTATGTTATCCATAATATTTCGTTACTTCAATTTATGGTTATTCCCAACCGAATTCCATGGGTTAGTAATAAATATTCAATACACGGGCATCTGAGCACTATCGAATAAGCCCCGACCAAAATGGTGCAAATGTACTCAACAATAGTGCAATAACGAGCACCTGAATGCACGGACGAGCATTCCAAAATACGAAGGAACGGTGAACCTATGCAAAATATGAACGAAATAATAAATAAAAAAAATATTAAGCAAGGCGATGGGGGACTGCGCCCACCGGCCGGCCGGTCGTGTCGTGGCCAGTCCCACGCCCAATTCAATATTTTATCATATTTTCATTTTTTTCATTGATCTCATGAATATCCCTTCATTTGAACAAATTTCTTTCGTTTTAAAGAAATTCCTCAGTTTCATGGTGTTTCCTTCGCATCAAGGAAATAATATAAAATTCGAAAAGGTGTCCTGGGACCGTGTCTATTAGCCTGCCAGCTATACCCTAGTCGTGGCCGGTCCCACACCTCATGACTACTCATTATTTTATTATTATTTCCCTCATCTCATGAAAACTCCTTAATTTCATGATATTTCCTCCAAGCCATGAAAAATAATGAAAAATTAGGGAAACTCGTGGGACCGGCCCCTAGACGGCCGGTCCTAACCGGTCCCACATGCCCCTTGTGTTATTATTATTATTTTTTATGTTTCCCTCATCCCATGAAATTCCTTGATTTCATGATATTTCCTTCAAATTATGAAAATTCCTTCAAATCATGAAATAATACATAAAATAAGGGAAAGCTCGCGGGACCGGGCCTTAGCCTGTCGACCATGCCCAAGCCGGTCCCACATGCCCTTATTTTATTATTATTAATATTATTTTTTTTCTTCATCTCATGGAAACTCCTTCACTTCAAGGAAACTCCTTGGTTTCAACAAAATTCCTTAGTTTCAACAAACTCCTTGATTTCATGATATTTCCATAAGATCATGAAAAAATATAATAAAATTAGGAAAAAAAGCTATGGGACCGGGCTCATTGGCCGGTCGGCCATTCCTTGGCCATACCCGGTCCCACACTTCATGATTCCTTTAGTTTGTTAATATTTTTCCTTCATCTCATGAAGTTTCCTCAGTTTCAGCAAAAATCCCTGATTTATTCATATTTTCTCAAATGATTGCTCAAATGCACGCCAGAAAATACCAAAATTCTCAAGACCGAGACGTGAACACTTTGGTGACATGATCATATTACCTTGACTGACCAAGGTTGGCTCTTTGGCTTGCAAGAAGCCGGCCCCACGCATTTTCATAATTTGACCTAATTTGCGCAATTGCACGTATTAGGTTCAGAACTATTCCAAACAATTTTGGAACTTCATGAAACAGTCGTCATTCGATCCCGTGACCACCCAGGTCCGGTTTCATGACCCCTTGGTTGGTCCCCCATCTCTTTATAATTAATTAGGTTTTATCACCTAAGGCTCAGACGAGCTTTATTGTAATAAATGATTAAATCGACATTTAATCATCCTTTCAGCAACTGGTCTTCAAGAGAATTTGGTATTTTGCTCACTTGAGCATCTGAGCGCTACATGGTCGACTCATGATCCCATGTAGCCAGTCCCTCCTTTACTATGTGGTTAATTTTCAATAAACTATCAATTGATCGAATTAGGGTTTTGAGTCCAAGGTTCATAATTCCAGATTCAAACGCTAATAATTTTATGATGATCTCATGGTCAACATTTTATTAATTATATTTGGTTTAGTCACTAGTATCTAAATTAATATTTTATTTGGTCATGCTACCAATAATTCATCAAACGAGCAACATTTGCTCGAACCAAGGAATATTGGTTCAACTATCAATATTTAATAATTCATCGAATGAGAAATATTTGCTCAAGTTAACTACCAACGTTTATTCATGCATTATACCTCTGTCTCAACAGACATGTTCAATTCATGAGTCTCAAAACATTTTTCAAATCATGTTCGACTCAACAATACAAGGACTGATCGTCCCATGAAGTCAGCAACTGACTAACTAAATACATGTCTGCCTTTCAGACTCCACAATCACGAGACATCAATTGTGTCACATGGGGAGTATTAACCAGGGTTTTTCTCTGGTGGTCTACGACACGTGTGTTCATACACACAATTAGAATGTGAGCAATTCGTTCAATTAGTTGAAGGAATTAACAAAGTAGTGGATGGAAAATCGACCAAGTCTCCGCACGTTGAGCAACTGGTTTTAACACGATTTCCACTTCTCTACTCTTTGATTCCATCAACTGTCACATTTCATGGGATCGTGGTGTTTACAGTTCTAGCAATATAAATAAGTCTCTGAATCATGATTGAAGGACAAGATAATCTTTCGTCAAACAGACAACAAGAGATTAACATCTCAATGTCTGAGAAATTACTCTCCACAGAGCGAATTCAATAAATAAGAGCTTATCTTATTTATTTATACAGAATACACAACACACCTACAATCTTCGATCACCATTGATCTCACACATTTCTCAGTTTCCCTCCTACAGATCGACCCATCCTCTCTTGTGACCGAATTGACTCTGGAACGGCCATTGTCTTGGTTTAGGCCGAAGTCCTACAGATTGATCTCTCGAATTAAAATCACTCCCTTTTTGCAGTGCATCTGTGTGAGGTTTGACAGTTCGCTCGGTTCAAGGAGTTTCCTCCGCACGGTCGTCTCCTCAATTCCTTAAAAATCAGCAACTCGTTTTTCCTCATCTACAGTTAGGTCACCGAAATCTTCTCTGGAGACTCAAAATTTTGCTATTGTACATGCTGGAAAACTCATTCTCTTCATGCATAAATCATATAAACCAACTCTTAGTTTTGTTTTGGAGTGTTTTTGGAATCATATATATGTTCAGTTTGTCTGTGAGCCTTCACAAAAAAGTTCGGTTACCACATGTATTTCTCATGTAACCGAACCCATGGTTCGGTTTGTTCGCAAGTTTTTGTTTCCTAACCGAACTTATAATTTTGAAATTTAAATGTACTTTATCGGACACAAATATAGTACATAAATTTTGAAATTAAAATGTCATATCAAGTAACGGATAATTTTCTAGCTGTTATACACCTAAGTGGTATATATATGTGTCTCATAGTTAACATTTTGTTACAAAATTTTCTAAAAATGGCAACTACTACTCCTAAGTTTACTCTATATGAAGGTCTTTCTCTTTGTGAAAATTACATATTATACTATCCAAAGAGGGGTGAAGAACGAAGAATGAATGGTATTATGAGTCAAAGTTATTGGGGGAAAACTCATGAAAAATTCTGCTTCGGTACAACAAACCCTTATAACCGTGATCATATAACTTTGTTCATTTGATTTGGAAAGATTAGAGATACAGTTGTGGAATTTATGGTTTTATTTCGTATTGCACAGCGGTATCGACTTTGGGGTGAAGTATTCAATGAAATCATTTTAACATCAAAAAACGAATGTCGAAGATGGAAGAGAAAGGATTTCAAATATGAATATATTTCTGCATCCTTAAAGACTTCTTCATAACACGTTTCGAATATTAGATGTTATGTAATTTTATTTTGTAAAGTCATGTAAAAGTTCGGTATTGTCCTGTAATTTCATTTCCTAACCGAACCTCTGTCTCGTACAGTTCGGCATTGTCCTGTAATTTCATTTCCTAACTGAACTTCAATGTCAAATTCAGCAGTTAGTATGTTAGGTTTTGAACTACAGTTCGGTAACCTGGTATATTCATCAACCTTATCGAACATGTTGTTCGGTTACCTGCAATATTTGGCCAGCTAACCGAACATAGCTTCGGAAATCTCTATAATAATATTTGCCCACCGAACTATTATCTGGCAACTCCATAAAATACTAACATTTACTCAAAGTTAATACTACTCTTCAAAAAACATAGTATTTCATTTATAAGCATACTTATTTCTATTACATGTGTCATTTAATCATCCTCAAGTGAAATTTGACCTTCATGTACAATTTCTTCCGACTTCTTCAAAGCATTCCACATCTCCATTATAGGCTCATACATGATACACCAAGCCAACATTCTATCCGGATTAAATGCAGGCCAATAAGAGGTTCCATATATTGGAAGCAATGGACAATCGGGTTTTAAAGTGGTTGTAGTTAATCAATGCCATCACAGATATCCTTCATTTGAGTTGCTTGACACATACGGTTGCTTTCGGGGTGAAGGTGAAACTAACATATTTTGACAAATAATGAACCACACAATTGAATGCCTCGGAGATTAAGTGTCCCCATATAGGCACGCTCATCCAATAATCCGATGTCATCGGATGGCCCTCATGAAGACGACGTTGATACTAACAAATTGGTCGTTGAGACTACCCTCCCCATCGCACAACATTGTCTTGTAAAAGGCCAGATTCTCCTTTAGTTTGGAAAACAACATTTGCCTTATATGAGTGATTGCACACCCATTATTTCGCTTCGCACCTTCGATGAAAGGCCCAAGTTGTTGATTGAAAACATGAAAACCACAATTACCATCCGGAGGAACGTCATCGGTGAAAATAACGTATTCTATAATGTATAGAGGTAACTCATTCAAATAGTCTTTATTTGGAGCCTCAAGATTGACGTCTAGGGAATAGGGTTGGATGGGGCACATTACAGACTTAAGCTTAACGTCGACAGAAGATGGTTGGCTTGGTTGTGATGGACACATCAGACCTTTTTTCTTCAAATCTCGCTCACTTGTTTCACCTTTCTCCTCAATACTCCTTCCCCGTTTCTTGGTTTTCTCCAAGTACATCGTCGCGGTATACTCATGGGCACAAGGATCTCTAGTATTTGCGGTTTGCTCACTTTTATTCTTACGTAACACCTTTGCATATTCTCTTAGTTGCTTTTTAGTTTCTTTTTTGCTTGGTCTACCTTTGTGTTTGCCTTTTGACGGTTCATAAACATTCTCCAAAGTTTGTGGATATATGATTTTCCTCATGTCATCCCAAAAGAATTGTTTTTGGAGCTTGTTCATGCCACGATACATATCTAGTACGGTTCTACCCATTTCGTTATCACCAAACTCTTCCCCTTCTTCTTCTTCCTTTTGGAGGAGGGATGAAACTTAGATGCTTCCAAAAAGGATCAATGTCGCTTAAATAGATTACACCATTCTCGTAGTTGATTATCATATAGCGAAAAGGCAGTCCCATAGACTTTTTCATGTTACATACACACACCTTATCCGCCTTGGTTTCCCACTTATCAATCATCTCGACTTCTATAATCAACAACTTCATACATTTCCTAGATACGTTGTAATGGATTCCCTTGAACAATGGGTTATCGTCATATTTTACTTTGATTTTGAATATACGGATTTTTGGGAACTTCTCTTTAATTCTATCAATGTCGCGCTTGAAGTAATTTTCCATAGCATTCCACACGGTTACGAAATTATCAACACATCCCAAGAGATTCTTCTTCAACCGATGGTGAGCTGACTCTACCAAACTTGTCGCTCGATTTCCCAAGTGTTTATATTGGTTAGTATAGGCATTAAAAAACCTATCTTTATATGGTTCCAACTATTGGCGAAGAACATATGACACAACACCGGGGTAATCGGGAGTATCCCAATGGGCCATAAACTCCACAAAATTTAGATGATAATCTTCCTCGGTAAGAGACCAACACAATGATTCCCCTTTACCATTAAAAGCAACCCATTTAGGGTAATTTTATATCGTATTGTTTATAAACTTCCTCTTTTGCATCCGCTCGTTCATGTTACGGTAGCATCTTAATCTCTTCATATCCTTTTTTCTTTGGTGGAAAAATTATTGGCTTGCACCTATTTATCAAATTACATCATCTATGGAACGTACAAAGCATATTGTGTGCTAATAGAAACAGTACCTCTATTGCATTCATCAATGCAACTTCATTGTCGGTCATTATAACCCCGGGAATATCATCACCTCGGAAGATTGCCTTAATGATGTAATTTTCAAATGATGTTGTGAATAGCGGTAAAAGCTGGGTTCTTTTCGAACTTGTGAAGATAGATTTTTTTCCAAATAAATTTTAGAAATGAAGCAAAAATAGCAAAGTAATGTGAAATAATTTGGAGAAACTGGGGCTAAGATTCCACTTTTCTACCAATTCCAAAATGATATTTTTATTATTATTATGCAATTTTTCCTTTCTGAGTGATTCTAATTATTGCAAAAATAGATTCTATAAAAGAGCAATTGTAAGTTGAAAGTCAAGAACTCGAAGTTAAGCATATACCATCAATTAAAATAATAATTACTTAATAAAAATCCTTGGAAAAACTTTTTTTATTCAAGGAAAATAATCATAAATTAAATTGCATAAATAATTAAAATAAAAATTACCACTTTTTCATTGGCAAAATAGCTTCCTTCGTCGCCCCAGAGAATGGGTTTAGCTCATCATGTTGAAATACCTCTCAAAATATTTTATTGATGCTCAAATGGTGTTTACAAATGACGAAGTGGGGAAAATGATAAAAATCATGTGTTTGCAACGTTTATAATTGTTGCAAAACACTGTTACAAAGAACGATAAATATGAAGTGCAATAGTATTTGAAATACTACGACCCACAGGGAACTGTCGTTGTCACTGTTGTTAAACGACTTCCTTGGGTGGTTTGTTCTTCGTGTTCTTTAGTTGTGCAGCAGCAGAAACAGAAGCTCTGCAACTCGATTTTTCTCACTATCAGAAGCTCTGCAACTATCCCCGAATCTCTCTTTTTCTTCTCTGAGTCACGTAGCTCCTATTTATACACTCCAGACGCAAGAAATCTCCCTTAATCATTCCATATAATCTTCACTACGCAGGCAGTAAAGAGAGAATATTTTTAAGATATTTTCTTTCTCCACGCGTTTCCAGCTTTGATTCTTTCCTTGTTTAACTCTTATACGAATCAAACACTAGTTCCAACTCTCTCATCTCATCTCAGCCATGCATAAACACACGAATTCCCATGAATAATTCTTCCCTGCACGTACTCCCTTGGTTCCATCTCATGGATTCCCTAGAAAATTCTAGCCAAATTTGATCGACTAAAACATTTTCAATAGATTTCTATATGTCCCAGGAACAATCCCACAAAGTTTCAGCCGTTTAATCTCCGTCTAACACCTTCAAACATCAATTGGAAAATCTGCCAGAGACATGTTCTTGGTTTCCCGCAAAAACAGAAAATTTGAATGATGAAGATGGTGTCCACCTAACCAAACCGGGGGTGCAAATAGCAAGAGGCCAACTGAGGTGCCCCTTATCCAAAATGAGGGTGCCTTTAGTACTTTTCTCCCGGGGTCCAAAGAGCACTTTTCGTGCAACTTTTTCCACACAAGTGTATTTCTCCAAAAACACCTACAAACACATAGAACATCAAAATTAGTATAAAAATCGAACACTAACAATACAGTATTGAGATCAAATTAGACACAAAAATGTATCTATCAAATACCCCCAAACTTATTATTTGCTAGTCCTCGAGCAAATCTAATCTAGAAAAATAAAATGACTACACTTAGCACGTGCAGCAAGCTGTTAAACCACTAGGTGGCCGTAGTGGAGGAGTGTTGTCTCCGGAGGGTTTAGCAGAGGTGTACCCACAGAAACTTTACTCCAGACCCTAGCTATCTACGCAGAACATTTGGAAGGCACTAAAGAATCTCCTTGGTTGGCATACAATCATTGACTATAGGAGGAAGTACCCTGATGTGAATGTTGTACACGAGTTCGCACTCAAGCATACTAAAATTCATATAAAGTGACAAAGCTCTACTCAGATAGTTTCTGGACATCATAACCGGAGTCAACCAATCACATGGAAAGATTTAGAAGATGGATAAAGAGAAAAATAGATGGTTTAAAGTGAATGGTGTTTCTCATATCTATCTGAAGGCCTCTGCCAAGGTGAACCTAACCTAAATGACTGAGATATCGGTCTGACTAATATCAACACATTGGCATATACAAGGGAACCAGTGATCAATAATCTTAACTCTAGGTCAACACAACTGGCATATACAAGGGTACCAGTGGTCGACTTTATTGAATTTTATTCTGTTTGGTCTAATGGCCAGGTCTCAAAAAAAAATTAGGTATCTCAATCACTTTATTCCACCCTAGCAATGGTAACAACTTGAATCATGTGCCCCACCAAATCATTTAAAAAAATAAAAACAGAAGGATTAGGATTCAACGAGATATGGCGAAACTACCATGTTTTTTTTAATTCTAACACCTGAGCTATGTGCTTTTATGAATAGACTCTTTAGATGTTTCCATCTAATCAGATTGGTTCCTCAATGTAACTAAAATCTAACAAAAAGTTTCTTCCCCACCCCCAAACTTAAATCTAACATTGTCCTCAATGTTCTAAAGATGAAATTAAAAGCATGAACAAGGAGAAACTGATACCACTAGAGGGAAAATAAATAAGGAAGGATATTACTGTATCACATGAGAGCGGGAGCCTCCCAATAAATGCTAAATTTATAGTCATTAGCTAGACATCAAATACCTCTAAAAGAATTGTCACCTTCCAAAGTTGTATACCAATAGTTGAAACAATTGTGGGTCCACAAGACCAAATAGAGCTAACACAAGTATGAGACAACTGTACTGGTTTAGAAAAATGAAAAGAATGAGCACGTCCTCATCTAAGGTTTCTGTCAAGACAACTGGGTTTATCTGGGGTGCATAATTGAGCTTCATATGGGTATCTAATACCTGAGTTACCTCCTGGATAGTATCAGGAGGATCGGGTTGCGGAGTCTGAACAGACTCTAGTAGTATCTCAGACGTACAAGGTTCGAGTCCCAAGTTAGGGACTCGAATTAGGGATACTTGACGATCACAAGAATCATCACTACCCTCAGACAAACCTCTAATTATTACTTGAATTTCCGTATCTTCCCAATCCTTAAAATACTCAAGAGATTCTTCTAGTTCTCTACCCCCAAACTTAGGATTTTGGTACCTTCAGATAATCCTCTAATTATTGCTTGAATTTCCGGATCTTCACAGTCCTTAAAATATTCAAGAGATTCTTCTAGTTCTCCACCCCCAAACTTAGAATTTTGGTTGTCTCTACATAGACTAGTCACAATATTCCTAATTTCTAGACCATCGGGTTCTAGAAAAAGGTCGATTGCTTTCTCTAAGTTATGATCAGGTGGTTCATCCTCTACTTGCTTTATATCTGCTATGGTCCATTCTAAAGCTTCCTTATTATCTTGAAGCACGGTCTCTGGCCTATTCTCCTGTTCACTATCCAAATCGGAAGCTATAATCACAGGAAAAGACTCGGGTGGGCTTAAAAATGTATAATTAGGTTCCAAATCAGGAGGCTCTTTTAAACAAGGTATTAAGGTAGACTCGGAAGCTAGTAATGTTTCGAACCTATCTTTCCATATACCAATATCTAACACAGTAATAGAGTCCAATAGAGAATTTTTACTTGTTTAATGTTGCTATCATCGTCGAAATCCAGGCTACAATGGGATAGACAACTCTCTAAAGGATCTTCCGATACAATGTTTGGTAATGGCTCCTGAACTAAGGTTCCTATCATGTTCACCTCTTCAATGCACGTGTTATCTAGCTCAGAATGTAGCTTACTAACATTAAAAATATTCAGCTTAATAGTCATATTACCAATAGATAGATTCATGATACCATTTCGACAGTTTATGATTGCATTAGACGTAGCTAAGAATGGGCGACCTAAAATCACAGGTCTCTGGTTCTCTGGGTCCGGGACAGGTTGGGTATCTAGGACAACGAAATCCACAGGATAAATAAACTTTCCGAACTCAATAAGAACATCCTCTATCACACCACGAGGAATTTTAACAGACCTATCAGCTAACTGGAGTGTTATCTTGGTAGGTTTCAATTCACCAAGTCCTAGCTTTAAGTACACATGGTATGGTAGTAGATTCAAACTGGCTCATAAGTCAAGTAAAGCTCTTTCTACCCGGTATTTTCCTATCGTGCAAGCAATGGTAGGTGCACCCGGGTCTTTATACTTAGGAGTTGTGGTGTTCTGAATAATCGAACTTATATGACAAGCTAAAAATGCATTTTTAGGGACACTAAGCTTTCGCTTTCGTGTACACATATCTTCGAGGAACTTGGCATAAGCCGGTAGTTGCCTAATTGCTTCTAGTAACATAAAGTTTATGGTAACTTTCTTAAAAACCTTCATTATGTCATTAAAGTTGGATTCACTTTTTGCTGGTACTAATAGCTGGGGAAATGGGGGTCTGGGGACAAATACGGGCTCAACAGGACCCTCATTGGTCTCTTTAAAGACTCTATCAGTCTCTTCATTCTCTAGCTCAAACGGGTGAACTACATCATGTTCACTATCAGGCATGGAAACCTTGTTGTCAACTTTCTTTGCACTCCTAAGGGTTGTAACAGAATTCACATGATCAAATGATCTTCCTCATATTTCATGAACTCCTCTAGGATTAGGTTGTGTCTGACTAGGAAAACTTCCATTATCTCTCTCACTTAGAATTTTAGCCATTTGGCCAATTTGAAGATTTAACCTAGAAATAGCCTTGTTACTATTTAGGAAATTCTGATTAGTTTCCTCTCGAAAACTAGCCTGGTTCTTTATTAACATATCTTGGGTCTGTGCGAACATCTCCTTGATCTTTTGTAATATACTAAGAGATTTCTCCATGCTAGTTAGTCTATTCTCAGAAGGGTTTTGGAACTGGGTTTGACCTGAAGAGTTCTTATTATAACCAAAACCTGGGGGAGGCTGAGAATTACTAGATTGGCCTTGACTTTGTCCCTTAGACCAAAAGAAATTCGGATGGTTTCTCCAACCAGGATTGTAGGTTTCTAAGTACGAGTCAAACTTCTGATGGTTTTCAAACCTAGAGTTGTTATAAATAGCATGGGTTTGCTCCTCACTAACCTGATCTTCCCAAAAAGAATTATTGGGCTCTATTCCACAGCTAGGAACTTGAGAGGCTCTATTCTTATCATCAGGTTCCACAGGAGACCTATGTTTGGGCTGATTTAATTCCAGGGATTCTAACCTCCTTGTTATAGCATCAATTTTAGCATCAGACTCATAAGATCCTTCCACCCTATTATCATTTCCTCTGTTTAGAAGAATTGTTTTCTTGGGCTCCCTATTATTTTCCCATTGTTGGGTCTTTTCAGCGATTTCATTCAAAAATGTCCACGCTTGCTCAAAAGTTTTATTTTCTAATCCACCACTACATAAAGACTCAACCATGGTAGTTGTAGAATAACATAAACCCTCATAAAGGATCTGAACTATCCTATCCATTCCTAAACCATGCTAGGGACTTTGAGATATCAAGTCATTAAACCTTTCCAAATACCTATATAAAGATTCTCCCTCTTGTTGAGAAAAAGTACATATCTGCGTCCTAATAGACTATATTTTGTGCCTAGGGAAAAACTTCTGTAAAAAGGCAGATGTAAGTTGGTCATAGGTTTCAATTGACTCAGGAGGAAAACTGTATATCCAAGATTTGGCTTTATCTCTAAAGGAAAAGGGGAATAACCTAAGTTTCAGAGCATCATCATCTAGGTTTCTAATTTGTAGAGTACTACAAATTTCCTCAAATTCCCTAACATGAAAATAGGGGTTTTCATTTTCTTTTCCTAAAAAGACTGGGAGCATCTGTATGGTCCTAGGTTTTAATTCATAAGTTGCACCATTCTCAGCTAACTTGATACATGATGGACGAGAGGTCCTAGTTGGGTTTAACAAAGCTTTCAAAGTTGTCATTGTTGGCAAAACTGAAGTACTAGGGGTATTTTTGTCACTAAGAGATAAGTTCTCAAAACTGAAGTTTCCAAAAACAGGGCTCTCAAAAGAAGAATCTTCGAGCTCCTTGCTTAAATCAGAAGAACTACTAGGTTTTTCGCTAATCAATCGACCTAGAGTATCTCTTTTCCAATCCCTATTAACAAAATCGGGCATACACTAAAAAAAATTCTAAAAGAATAAAAACCTAACAAGGAAGGGTGTTCTAACAAACACACAGCAGGCTGACTCGACTTCACCAAAGCAAACCTAAAGACTCTAGCAAATAAAAAGCATGATGGCTCCACTTAGATTGTTTCTAGACTAGCTTCTATTTCTCGAAAGGGAATTCGTTACAATTTGAGCAAACCCCTCTGGAACCAATCCGAGTTAAAATAAGTTGAATAGAGGCGAGGGAAGCTCAGTGGAGCTTTCATACCCAAGGCCTCACTGATATTGCAAGGCGGGGCAGTCACGCATTCAACTTACAGAAACCTTTATGAACTTTGATGTGTGCTTAAAAGAGTAACCAATATTCTTCGAAATTTTTTTCTAAAAAGCTCGTTAAACTATTGGTCTCGTTCTAATCAAGTTTTAAGCTTGGGTTCGCGTTAGGTTTCGTTTTTCTACGGCGGGCAAGAAAGGAGCGGTGATGAAATCCGAACCCTTATCTTGTATTGGCCAGGCCTTGCCCTTTACTAGGAATTTAAAAACAGTCTGGTTCAGTCCTCAATCAATTATCACCTTAAGGAAGACAGTAACCCGCTTGCAGGAGATTCGCGGGTGTTTCGATTGGACTTACCTCCCGTACCAGACGGGGGACGAACCGTTGAAATCGACTCGGGCCACGACTCCTATGTCATGTGCGAACCCGAGGGGCCGAGACGATATTGTAATCGTCGTCATTCCCTGCACACAATTTGTATTTAAGGGTACCCTTCCGTAGGGTTTAAAAAAATGTCCGAATGTCCAAATTAAAGTTCAAAACAAAAAAATTACAGTATTTCCTAATAAAGTTCTAAAAAAATAAAAATAAAAATATCTAAAAATTAAAAATTAAAAATAATTGTCTTCTTTTCTTCTCTTTTCGCTTTAAGCTTTAAGCTTTTTTTTTCTCTCAAAGTCCTTATGTTCCACTTCGAACCTGTAAATCAAAGACAAAAAGAAACGTAAAAAGGAACAAGTAATAATAATAAAAAAAAATAAACCTAAAAAAATTCTACCTAAGCACAGGTCCGCGTCGGCGGCGCCAAAAATTTGATATAATTTTCAAATGATGTTGTGAAGAGTGGTAAAACCTGAGTTCTTTTCGAACTTGTGAAAATAGATTTTTTTTAAATAAACTTTAGAAATGAAGCAAAAATAGCAAAGTAATGTGAAATAATTTGGAGAAACTGGGGCTAAGGATTCCACTTTTCTACCAATTCCAAAATGATATTTTTATTATTATTATACAATTTTTCCTTTTTGAGTGATTCTAATTATTGCAAAAATAGATTCTATAAAAGATCAATTGTAAGTCGAAAGCATGGAATATCAAGAACTCGAAGTTAAGCATATACCGTCAATTAAAATAACAATTACTTAATAAAAATCCTTGGAAAAACTTTTTTTATTCAAGGCAAATAATCATAAATTAAATTGCATAAATAATTAAAATAAAAATCACCACTTTTTCACTGGCAGAATAGCTTCCTCCGCCGCCGCAGAGAATGGGTTTAGCTCATCATGTTAAAATACCTCTCAAAATATTTTATTGATGCTCAAATGGTGTTTACAAATGAAGAGAGGGAGAAAATGATCAAAATCGTGTGTTTGCAACGTTTATAATTGTTGCAAAACATTGTTACAAAGAACGATAAATATGAAGTGCAGTAGTATTTGAAATACTACGACCCACAGGGAACTTGATGAGTGCCAAATATTGTATATATCTATCCCTTTTTGTTGGCATTTAACTCATCTTTTGTGCATTAATTCTACATTTTATCCCATATTCTGTATTTTCATTGTTTTCAAGAATAAATATTTTTCTTACTTAATTTTGCATTTTTAGGTAAAAAATAAAGTCTGGATAACTTGCGGAGCGGAAAAGAGCTGAAGAGTGGTGAAAAGCCGGGAGGAATTACACAAGGAAGCCGCGAAGAATGTTGTGCACAAGACCAAAAGGCTAGAAGTGGGCTTGAAGAGGAAGAAATTGTTCTTAAAGAAGAAATAGGCTCAGAATTATCCCAAGCCCAACTTATCTCCCAAACCAAAACCCAAATCCATAACCCACTTCTCATGTAGCCGTCAGATTGGATCCATATCATCATCCAACGGTCGCCTCCTCTTCGTGCATCAAAGTCTGAATTTCCTGACCAACACTACAACACCTAACTCCATCTCACGCCGTTAGTTTCGTTGTATCTCTTCATCCGACGGTCGCTGAAGGTTATGTTCCATCTTATCGTTGGATGCATTTCAGATGTATCGATCAAACGCCTATCACTCGCCTAACATCGAAATCTGATGAGCCCGCCTCATACCCGAGCAACCTAACCCTATACCCATCGCCAAACACTCCTCTCCTTCTTTCCATCGACTTCTTTCTCCCTCACCCTCTGCAACCACCATACTCTGCCACCACCATCACCTCCACTGCCCCTTCTCACCACCATAACTCCCACCAAAAGCCATCATGGCTTCTAACAACCACAAACCATCATCACTACCACGTCCTACATCTTCCTCAACAACTAATTTCATCTATTTCCATGCCACTGAACCCTAGGTGTGAAGTTGGTGAAATAGGTTGATGACCTAGAAGTAATTGGAGCAGGATATGGAGCAGGAAGAGAAATAGAAGGATGGGTCGACGTGATGGAGCAGTTATTTCATCTAATTAGGTAAGATTTGGTAAACCCTAATTTTACTGATTTGGGGGATTTGGAATTTATTTTGTTGTAACTATAAAAGGGTGTTAGGGGTTGTAAAATTGGGCATCTCTGGACTAGCCAGTAGAGAATTAAAACAATTTTAATTTTGCAATTCCAATTTCTGATTTTTGCATCACTGTTGACAGTTAATTTTGCATGTTGTTTTTAGAATTTTATCTTGAATGTTTGTGATTATCTCGTGAGCACTGTGTATCTCTCTGGACTAGCCAGTAGAGAATTGAGACATTTTTTTAGTTAGTGAATTTCAATTTCAGTTTGCTTATCAGTTAACAGTTGAAAGTTGCATATGTTTTTAGTTATCTTAAATGTTGCTAATTGTGTCTAAATTATCACATATGATGAATGTTATTGCTTTATCCATGTTTAGCATGAGCTAAACAGCATCAGGCCAAGGCTCAGCTGAAGCCTTGTGCACTGTCAAGTGACTAGAAGCTAGGATAGTTACTTCCATGCCCTGTTTTGCTTGAGCAAATGGGAGATACCAATGCTCATAGTGCCTGTGATTGGCTGTTCTGTCAAAAGACAGCCAATGCTAGGGGCAAACTATTGAGCAATTTAGTATTCTTCCATTTCTAGATGTATGCATAGGATCAAACTCAACCTAGAAACATGTTATTTGATTAGGACACAAGGTGGATTCTAAGCTTTGGCTTAGCCACAAATCCTTTGCAATCACTTATAATTTCAGTTTACTTCCCTTGCTGTTTTACTTGTCTGTTTTTCTTGCTTTTTGAAGTTGCTGTGCACTGAAAATAGTGCACAAAATCCCCCTGCCCTTGGCTCTCAGCCTTGGTTCCTTGCTTTCCGCCTTAGTGTCTTGTGTTCTGTCTCCATTGCTAGCTTAGGAAACTCTCTAGTTTGCTCCCACTCCCTGTGGACTTTCCCCTGCTTACCTTCTATATCATAACTTGGCCTTGTATACTTGCAAGCTTCTTCTGTGTGTCTTTGCTTGTCACACCAAGTTTTTGGCGCCGCTGCCGGGGAGTGGTGCTGCCATCTGCTGTTGCCTGAGCTGCTGCTGCTGCTGGTGCTGCCAAGACAAAGCCAAAGCCAAAGCCTGCTATTGCTGTTGCTGCTGCTGGTGCTTTCTCTGTTGCTGCTGCTGTTGGTGCTTTCTCTGCCAAGCTTCTGCTGCTGCTGTTGCTGCTGCCAAGCCAAAGCCTGCTGCTGCTGTTGTTGCTGCTGCTGCTGTTGTTGCTGCCAAGCTTGCTGCCAAGCCAACTGGGCTGCCAACTGAAGCTGTCAACTGGGCTTGTGCACCCTCTGCTGCTGGGCTCTGATCCAACCTTTGCTGCTGGGCTTGTACCAACTGAGCTGGGCTTAGTAACCTCAATCTCGCTGGGCTTGCAACTTCTGCTCCTGGGCTTCGCTGCAGATTCTGCTGGGCCTGTGTTGCTGAGTCACTTCAATTGCTGCTGGGCTTGAACGTGAGCTGCTTAGGACGATCCTAAAGCCCAACTGGGCTGTGCAACTAAAAGGGGACTAAAAGCCTATTTTTGGGCTTCCCTCCAAAAAACAAGTAAGCCTAACCCATGAGTTAACCCACTTGGGCCTCATTTAAATTCAAATTCGGGCTTGTAATAATTAATTTAATTATTTATTTGGGATTGTAATAATTTTTATTTTCTTTTTCTTTTTTTATATTTTTGTTTTTTTTTTTGTTTTTTTGTTTTTCTTTATTTTTCTTTTTTCTTTTATGGGCTTGTCTTAATTATTATTATTGTTTTTATTTTCTTTTATGAGTTGTGCTAATTTATGATAGGTTAAGTTCAAAAAAAATTTCAAAGCCCAATTATAAACCAAAAAACCAAAAACCAAAATCCCTTGTTAGTCCAACACCCATTCAAAACCAAAATCTTCATAACCCTTGTGGGCCAAATTGTTTCCGATTGCTCTGTCTGACCAACATGTTAGTTAAGGTACCTACTAGGACATGATTGTGACCTACAGAGACCAGACAAACAGACTTGTTAGAATTAACCCAGACGAACCTATCGAAATTCTAAGTTCTGAGGGAGACAGTCCAGATCAACCAGAAACAATGGGAGAACCCCGTACCCTCAAGGATTATATGTACCCAACTAGAGCCAGTCAACCTTCTTGTATTGTGCTACCCGAGGCTAATGGCCATTATGAGATGAAATCAAGCACAATACAGATGCTTCCTATTTTTAGAGGTGTTGAGAATGAAAACCCGTACCACCACGTGAGAGAATTCGAGGAAATTTGTGGAACTCTGCGTTTCACTCAAATGACCGACGAAACCCTGAAGTTAAGGCTTTTTCCTTTCTCCCTGAAAGATAAGGCAAAGGCCTGGCTCTATGCTTTACAGCCTCAATCCATCATGACATGGGATGACCTCATAAAGGATTTTTTCAAAAAGTTTTTCCCGAACCACAAGACTGCGACAATTCGTCAAAGTCTGAATAGCTTTGTGCAATTAGAAGGTGAGACCTTAGCTAGATACCTGGAGAGATTCAATGAATTATTGCTCCAATGTCCCCATCATGGTTTTGAAAAATGGAGACTTGTGAAAATTTTGTATGAAGGTCTAGATGTGTCCACCCGAACAACGGTTGAGTCGATGTGTAATGGTCTATTCGTAGATAAAACTGCTGACGCGTCTTGGGACTTCTTGATTGAAGTAGCTGAAAAGACGCAACAGTGGGAATCCATCCGTGAAACCAGAAAGACTACATCCGAAGCAAAGGCTTTTAGGATTGAAGCGGATTTTGAGGGAAGAGCAAACATGGCATCAATAGTTAGGAGATTAGAAGAGTTAGAACTACATAAAAATTCAAAACCTTCCACCACTACTCTCCGAGAACATGTCGCTTCGTCTGTTTGTGCTGCTTGTAAAGACCCCAACCATCAATTCCAAAATTGTCCCGATTTGCTTGCAGTCCAGGAGTCTAGGCTTGAACAGGCACATGCCATGTTTCAAAAACCAGAGCATAACCCTTATTCACAGACCTACAATCCAGGATGGAGAAACCACCCTAACTTTTCATGGTCAAAAGGACCCACTCAAGGAGGACCATCTCAACCCAATCAGAGCTATCAAAACAATCAGGGATATCAGAACAATCAAGGTTATCAACACCCGAGAAACCCTCAACAACAATCAAACTCTCAACAACAATCATATCCTCAACACAATACTGACAAGAGATTATCCACCTTAGAGGAAATGTTCCAGAGTTTGATGCAAAGTCAGAAAAATCTAGATCAAAAGATGGATCAAATATGTGAGAGAGAAAAGGGTAAACTTCCGAGCCAACCTCAACAAAATCCAAAGAGGATATTTCAAACAGGCACAACATCCTGCACTGAAACCTCACCTGATCAAGTCCATGCCATTACCACCCTCCGAAGTGGTAAAGTCATCGAGAACAACGTGGGCGAACCTAATGAATCTGATACAAATTCCACGCTGTCTCCACAACCCCAGAAAACCAAAGAATCTGAGCAAGTTGGAAAATCTGACAATTCTACTGCTGTGAATGTCCCTTTGCCAACTCATTCTCCTGTTGCCCCATTTCTTCAAAGATTGATCTATCAACAGAAAAGTACCCATTACAATGAGATGTTAGATCTGTTCAAGAGAGTCAACATCAACATTCCTTTTCTTGAAGCAATCAAGCAAATCCCTGCTTATGCCAAATTCCTCAAAGACTTGTGTACTCAAAAGCGCAAGCTCAATGTGCAAAAACGTGCTTTCTTAGCTGAGCAGGTGAGTTCCATCATTCTGAACAAAACTCCACCCAAGTCTAGGGATCCAGGATGTCCAACAATTTCTTGCACTATAGGAGAACACACAGTCAATAAAGCGTTATTAGACCTAGGTGCAAGTGTTAACCTACTACCATATTCTGTTTATGAGCAGTTAGGTCTTGGGGAGTTGAAACCAACATCTATCACTCTACAACTGGCAGACCGATCTGTCAAGATTCCTCGTGGAGTGGTCGAAGACGTTTTGATCAAGGTTGACAAATTCTATTTTCCCGTAGACTTCATTGTCTTAGACACTCAACCTGTACAAAACCCAGACTGTCACATTCCTGTCATCTTAGGACGTCCTTTCTTGGCTACGTCCAACGCGATCATCAACTGCCGGAATGGAGTGTTAAAACTATCTTTTGGTAACATGACGGTAGAATTGAATGTGTTCGATATTAGTCAACAACCTGTGAATCTTGATGATGATGATGTGCATGAAGTTAATATGATTGAAGGATTAATGCAAGATTCGTTGACTAACATTCTATCCGTCGACCCCTTTCAAGCATGTATGGAGAACTTTAACCCTGATTCCTATGATGATGCATACTGTAGTGACGTCCTATCTCTGCTCGAATCTGTACCTCAAATGGACGTCACGGAAAGGAAATATGAAGTGGAACCACCCCTACTCTCTGATTCCAAGCTTATTCCATCCATTGTTGAGCCACCCAAGCTTGAATTGAAAACATTGCCTAGTACGTTGAAGTACGCATTCCTAGGTTCTTCTAATACTTTACCTGTCATTATTTCATCATGTTTAGACACGGAACAGGAAAGTAAGCTTTTAGAAGTACTTAAGGAACACAAAGAGGCCTTAGGATGGACCATCTCAGATCTCAAAGGAATTAGTCCCACCATTTGCATGCACCACATTAACCTTGAAGAGAATGCCAAACCATCGAGGGAAATGCAAAGGAGACTTAATCCTAACATGAGAGATGTAGTCAAAGGAGAGATCCTGAAACTACTTGATGCGGGTATCATATACCCAATTCCCGATAGCAAATGGGTTAGTCCCATTCAAGTTGTGCCTAAGAAGTCAGGCATTACTGTAGTTCAGAACGACAAGAATGAATTAGTCCCTACTCGTACAACCACAGGATGGCGAGTATGCATCGACTACAGGAAGTTGAACACAGTAACAAGGAAGGATCACTTCCCGCTCCCTTTCATTGACCAAATGCTAGAACGTGTGTCTGGACACAGTCACTACTGTTTTCTAGATGGCTTTTCCGGTTATAACCAAATTCACATTGCTCCAGAAGATCAGGAAAAAACTACATTCACGTGTCCATTTGGGACGTTTGCTTATAGACGTATGCCCTTCGGGTTGTGTAATGCACCTGCTACTTTTCAGCGTTGCATGATGAGCATTTTTTCTGACATGATAGATAGTTTTCTCGAGATCTTTATGGATGATTTCTCTGTTTTTGGTTCCTCGTTTGACGAATGTTTGAAGCATCTTGCCCTCGTGATATCCAGATGTAAAGAAAAGAACCTTGTTCTAAATTGGGAAAAATGCCATTTTATGGTGAATTCAGGAATAGTTCTAGGACACATCATCTCAGAAAAAGGAATTGAAGTGGATAAAGCTAAAGTTGACCTCATTCAACATCTACCACAACCTTGCTCTGTGAAGGAGATCAGATCATTTCTAGGTCATGCTGGTTTTTACCGGCGATTCATCAAAGATTTCAGCAAAATCTCCAGACCTCTGTGCAGTCTTCTCTCCAAAGATGTTGCCTTCAATTTCGATGCTGCTTGTGTGAAGGCATGGGAGGAATTAAAAACCCTTCTCACCACCGCTCCTATAGTCCGACCACCCGATTGGAAGCTTCCGTTCGAACTTATGTGTGATGCCTCTGATTATGCTGTTGGTGCTGTTTTAGGACAGCGAGTTGATAGACTACCATATGTGATATACTATGCTAGCAAAACCCTTAATGATGCCCAACTCAATTATTCAACTACCGAGAAGGAATTGCTTGCCGTCGTTTTCGCATTAGACAAGTTTAGATCTTATCTGATAGGGTCTAAGATCATCATATACACAGACCATGCGGCTTTGAAGTATCTTCTTTCCAAGAAGGATGCTAAAGCTCGCCTTATTCGATGGATACTCTTATTACAGGAATTCGATCTCGAAATCCGTGATAAGAAAGGTGTGAGAATGTGGTTGCTGATCATTTGTCTAGATTAACTTTAGAGTCTATTGATGAATTGAGCTGATTAGAGAATCATTCCCAGATGAACAGCTGATGTCTATCTCAGACCTTCCTTGGTTTGCTGATATTGTTAACTACCTCGCTACAGGTAGGATGCCCTCACGTTGGTCGAGACAAGACCGCTCTAAATTCCTGGCTGAAGTCAAACATTTCCTTTGGGATGACCCATATTTGTTTAAGTACTGCCAGACCAAATCATTAGGAGATGTGTCCCCAACACTGAACAGAAAGATGTGATATCTTTCTGTCATGACCAAGCATGTGGAGGCCATTTCAGTGCCAAGAAAACCGCTGCAAAGATCTTGCAGTGTGGATTCTATTGGCCATCATTGTTCAAGGATTGCCATGATTATTGTGTTGCTTGTGAACGCTGTCAAAAGCTAGGAAGCATTTCGAGGAGAAACATGATGCCATTGAACCCCATTTTGATTGTGGAGATTTTTGATGTTTGGGGGATAGACTTCATGGGTCCATTTCCCATGTCTGACAGCAAGTTGTACATCCTAGTCGCAGTTGATTACGTTTCTAAGTGGGTAGAAGCCATAGCAACCAGAACAAATGACCACAAGGTGGTACTTTCATTTCTAAAGGAAAATATTTGCACGTTTTGGTACCCCTAGAGCTATCATCAGTGACGGCGGTTCACATTTTCGTAACAAGTACTTTGAGTCTTTAGTACGCAAGTATGGCATAACTCACAAGGTTGCTACTCCGTACCACCCTCAGACTAGTGGACAAGTGAAGTGTCTAATAGGGAAATTAAGCACATTCTGGAGAAGACGGTCAACCCGTCCAGGAAAGATTGGTCATTGAGATTGAATGATGCTTTGTGGGCCTATAGAACAGCTTATAAGACACCAATTGGCATGTCCCCCTATCGTCTAGTGTATGGAAAGCCGTGCCATCTACCTGTGGAATTAGAACATCGTGCCTACTGGGCAATCAAAGAGCTGAACTTTTCTCTGGACGAAGCTGGAATTCAACGGAAACTTCAACTCAACGAGTTGGAAGAATTGAGAAATGAGGCTTATGACAGTGCCAAGCTGTACAAGCAAAGATGAAGATGTTTCATGACAAGCGTATTCTGCGCAAATCCTTCACTCCTGGTCAGAAAGTCTTGCTGTATGACTCCCGATTACATCTTTTTCCAGGAAAACTGCGTTCCAGATGGAAGGGTCCGTACCTAGTACGCACAGTTTTTCCTCATGGAGCTGTAGAGCTGGAGGATGTCTCCAACAAGAACGTTTTCAAAGTCAACGGGCAGAGATTAAAGCCATTCCTTGAGCCATTTCCACCCGACATTGAAACAACCAACCTGGAGGACCCAGTCTATGTGGACTAAACTGGTCCACTCTTTCCCTAAATAACCAAAAAGTTTTCCAAATCTTTCCCTAAAAACCAAAATTTTTCGTTTTCCCATCAAAACCAAATGTTCCCAACAAAACCAAATTTTTTCCAAAAAGTCCAATCCCATTAAAAACCAAATTTTCTTGTAGATAATGTGTTAGTTAAATTTCCTTTTGTGTATATTTTGTGCTCATCCATTGTGACTCCTAATATGATGGATTTTTGCCTTGAATAACGGAGTTTTAATCGAGCTGCCACCGTACAATCGGGTATTCTCTCTCCTTTTACTCTACTCAGCATGTCCCTTTCCATATGTTGCATTTTAATTCTTTCCATATTTTGAAACATTGAGGATAATGTTTAGTTTAGGTTTGGGGGTATAGAGTAGATACCATGATAATTTTCCATAATTGAAAACGAACTCCTTCTTCTTTTTGAAAAAATTGAAAAATTCCAAAAAAATTGAAAAATAAAAATTGAAAAAAAATTTAAAAAATGAAAAATCATAAAAAAATGGAGTTCAATTACCTTGAAATGTTGACTCTTGTGCAAATATGTATTTTTATTAGGAGTCTTAGTCTAGATATTTAGGCACCCTGATTCTAGCACAATTCACATAGTGATAAGAAATTTGCACGCGCACGATCTACCAATACATGTATGGCCTCGATCTTCAAGGTGTTTGATAGGAAGTTACGATTGCCAATCACTTTAGAATACTGAACGAAACTTGACTAGCTTGTTCTTTGGTTGGTTGGGATAGAAGGTGGAGGTTACATTAAGAAAGACAACCATCGAATTTAACTGGGTGCATCAAAAAGGGCTACCTCTTGCAAAGTGTCATGTAATTTTTGTTTCCTTTTGTATATGTATCAAAAGTGTTTCCTTATCAAAAAAAAAAAAGTTCAAAAAAAAAAAAATCAAAAAAATCAAAAAAATCAAGTATTTATCAATTCCATCATCTCTTGTTCCAAAAATAAAAAGAGAATAGTCAATGTAAATAAGAGTCATGTAAATAGTCATTTTGTTGTTTTTTGTAATAAGCAAGGAGGGTGTATGCCATTGATGTACAACGCGAGTAATTGTGAAATACCTCCAACTCATTCACAATTCTCGTAAAGTCCGGACAACTAGCTAGATTTCGACCTCAGTTCTTAGCCTGAGAAACTATCTCTTGGTGATTAGTAGTCATAACTTCAGATCTTTCTTTACACATGTGTAGATACACTTTACACTCTTATCACATGTCTTTTTTTGTTATCAGTGCTAGGATTGTGCCTTCGATAGCTAGATTGACATCTCCATTTTGCTGTGAGCTTAAACTGTTTTGCACATGTCACATTTGATGGAATCTGAGCTTATATTTTGACCTAGAACTTTGTAGGTACGTTCTAAGCAAACCTTCACGAGACTTCAACTCGTCCACTAGGGACACTTAGTGGTTTAAAAGGCTTAGTGCATACGCTAAATGCATTCGAGAGACCAGCGACAGTGGTATAGTTAGGATTTCCTTAGTTTTGTTTTATTTGAGGACAAGTAAAATTCAGGTTTGGGGGTATTTGATGAGTGCCAAATATTGTATATATCTATCCCTTTTTGTTGGCATTTAACTCATCTTTTGTGCATTAATTCTACATTTTATCCCATATTCTGTATTTTCATTGTTTTCAAGAATAAATATTTTTCTTACTTAATTTTGCATTTTTAGGTAAAAAATAAAGTCTGGATAACTTGCGGAGC
This sequence comes from Papaver somniferum, assembly GCF_003573695.1. NCBI lineage: Eukaryota > Viridiplantae > Streptophyta > Magnoliopsida > Ranunculales > Papaveraceae > Papaver > Papaver somniferum. The sequence continues at coordinate 162,637,424 of NC_039361.1, forward strand.
GGAAAAGAGCTGAAGAGTGGTGAAAAGCCGGGAGGAATTATACAAGGAAGCCGCGAAGAATGTTGTGCACAAGACCAAAAGGCTAGAAGTGGGCTTGAAGAGGAAGAAATTTTTCTTAAAGAAGAAATGGGCTCAGAATTATCCCAAGCCCAACTTATCTCCCAAACCAAAACCCAAATCCATAACCCACTTCTCATGTAGCCGTCAGATTGAATCCATATCATCATCCAACGGTCGCCTCCTCTTCGTGCATCAAAGTATGAATTTCCTGACCAACACTACAACACCTAACTCCATCTCACGCCGTTAGTTTCGTTGTATCTCTTCATCCGACGGTCGCTGAAGGCTATGTTCCATCTTATCGTTGGATGCATTTCAGATGTATCGATCAAACGCCTATCACTCGCCTAACATCGAAATCTGATGAGCCCGCCTCATACCCGAGCAACCTAACCCTATACCCATCGCCAAACACTCCCCTCCTTCTTTCCATCGACTTCTTTCTCCCTCACCCTCTGCAACCACCATACTCTGCCACCACCATCACCTCCACTGCCCCTTCTCACCACCATAACTCCCACCAAAAGCCATCATGGCTTCTAACAACCACAAACCATCATCACTACCACGTCCTACATCTTCCTCAACAACTAATTTCATCTATTTCCACGCCACTGAACCCTAGGTGTGAAGTTGGTGAAATAGGTTGATGACCTAGAAGTAATTGGAGCAGGATATGGAGCAGGAAGAGAAATAGAAGGATGGGTCGACGTGATGGAGCAGTTATTTCATCTAATTAGGTAAGATTTGGTAAACCCTAATTTTACTGATTTGGGGGATTTGGAATTTATTTTGTTGTAACTATAAAAGGGTGTTAGGGGTTGTAAAATTGGGCATCTCTGGACTAGCCAGTAGAGAATTAAAACAATTTTAATTTTGCAATTCCAATTTCTGATTTTTGCATCACTGTTGACAGTTAATTTTGCATGTTGTTTTTAGAATTTTATCTTGAATGTTTGTGATTATCTCGTGAGCACTGTGTATCTCTCTGGACTAGCCAGTAGAGAATTGAGACATTTTTTTAGTTAGTGAATTTCAATTTCAGTTTGCTTATCAGTTAACAGTTGAAAGTTGCATATGTTTTTAGTTATCTTAAATGTTGCTAATTGTGTCTAAATTATCACATATGATGAATGTTATTGCTTTATCCATGTTTAGCATGAGCTAAACAGCATCAGGCCAAGGCTCAGCTGAAGCCTTGTGCACTGTCAAGTGACTAGAAGCTAGGATAGTTACTTCCATGCCCTGTTTTGCTTGAGCAAATGGGAGATACCAATGCTCATAGTGCCTGTGATTGGCTGTTCTGTCAAAAGACAGCCAATTCTAGGGGCAAACTATTGAGCAATTTAGTATTCTTCCATTTCTAGATGTATGCATAGGATCAAACTCAACCTAGAAACATGTTATTTGATTAGGACACAAGGTGGATTCTAAGCTTTGGCTTAGCCACAAATCCTTTGCAATCACTTATAATTTCAGTTTACTTCCCTTGCTGTTTTACTTGTCTGTTTTTCTTGCTTTTTGAAGTTGCTGTGCACTGAAAATAGTGCACAAAATCCCCCTGCCCTTGGCTCCCAGCCTTGGTTCCTTGCTTTCCGCCTTAGTGTCTTGTGTTCTGTCTCCATTGCTAGCTTAGGAAACTCTCTAGTTTGCTCCCACTCCCTGTGGACTTTCCCCTGCTTACCTTCTATATCATAACTTGGCCTTGTATACTTGCAAGCTTCTTCTGTGTGTCTTTGCTTGTCACACCAAGTTTTTGGCGCCGCTGCCGGGGAGTGGTGCTGCCATCTGCTGTTGCCTGAGCTGCTGCTGCTGCTGGTGCTGCCAAGCCAAAGCCAAAGCCAAAGCCAAAGCCTGCTGTTGCTGCTGCTGGTGCTTTCTCTGTTGCTGCTGCTGTTGGTGCTTTCTCTGCCAAGCTGCTGCTGCTGCTGTTGCTGTTGCCAAGCCAAAGCCTGCTGCTGCTGTTGTTGCTACTGCTGTTGTTGTTGCTGCCAAGCTTGCTGCCAAGCCAACTGGGCTGCCAACTGAAGCTGTCAACTGGGCTTGTGCACCCTCTGCTGCTGGGCTCTGATCCAACCTTTGCTGCTGGGCTTGAACCAACTGAGCTGGGCTTAGTAACCTCAATCTCGCTGGGCTTGCAACTTCTGCTCCTGGGCTTCGCTGCAGATTCTGCTGGGCCTGTGTTGCTGAGTCACTTCAATTGCTGCTGGGCTTGAACGTGAGATGCTTAGGACGATCCTAAAGCCCAACTGGGCTGTGCAACTAAAAGGGGACTAAAAGCCTATTTTTGGGCTTCCCTCCAAAAAACAAGTAAGCCTAACCCATGAGTTAACCCACTTGGGCCTCATTTAAATTCAAATTCGGGCTTGTAATAATTAATTTAATTATTTATTTGGGATTGTAATAATTTTTATTTTCTTTTTCTTTTTTTATATTTGGGACTGTAATTATTTTTTTTTGTTTTTTTTTTTTTTTTTTTTTTTTTTTTTCTTTTTTTCTTTTTTCTTTGGGCTTGTCTTAATTATTATTATTGTTTTTATTTTCTTTTATGAGTTGTGCTAATTTATGCTAGGTTTAGTTCAAAAATTTTCCAAAGCCCAATTTTAAACCAAAAACAAAACCCTCCCTTGTTAGTCCAAAACCCATTCAAAACCAAATCTTCATAACCCTTGTGGGCCAAATTGTTTCCGATTGCTCTGTCTGACCAACATGTTAGTTAAGGTACCTACTAGGACATGATTGTGACCTACAGAGACCAGACAAACAGACTTGTTAGAATTAACCCAGACGAACCTATCGAAATTCTAAGTTCTGAGGGAGACAGTCCAGATCAACCAGAAACAATGGGAGAACCCCGTACCCTCAAGGATTATATGTACCCAACTAGAGCCAGTCAACCTTCTTGTATTGTGCTCCCGAGGCTAATGGCCATTATGAGCTGAAATCAAGCACAATACAGATGCTTCCTATTTTTAGAGGTGTTGAGAATGAAAACCCGTACCACCACGTGAGAGAATTCGAGGAAATTTGTGGAACTCTGCGTTTCACTCAAATGACCGACGAAACCCTGAAGTTAAGGCTTTTTCCTTTCCCTGAAAGATAAGGCAAAGGCCTGGCTCTATGCTTTACAGCCTCAATCCATCATGACATGGGATGACCTCATAAAGGAGTTTTTCAAAAAGTTTTTCCCGAACCACAAGACTGCGACAATTCGTCAAAGTCTGAATAGCTTTGTGCAATTAGAAGGTGAGACCTTAGCTAGATACCTGGAGAGATTCAATGAATTATTGCTCCAATGTCCCCATCATGGTTTTGAAAAATGGAGACTTGTGCAAATTTTGTATGAAGGTCTAGATGTGTCCACCCGAACAACGGTTGAGTCGATGTGTAATGGTCTATTCGTAGATAAAACTGCTGACGCGTCTTGGGACTTCTTGATTGAAGTAGCTGAAAAGACGCAACAGTGGGAATCCATCCGTGAAACCAGAAAGACTACATCCGAAGCAAAGGCTTTTAGGATTGAAGCGGATTTTGAGGGAAGAGCAAACATGGCATCAATAGTTAGGAGATTAGAAGAGTTAGAACTACATAAAAATTCAAAACCTTCCACCACTACTCTCCGAGAACATGTCGCTTCGTCTGTTTGTGCTGCTTGTAACGACCCCAACCATCAATTCCAAAATTGTCCCGATTTGCTTGCAGTCCAGGAGTCTAGGCTTGAACAGGCACATGCCATGTTTCAAAAACCAGAGCATAACCCTTATTCACAGACCTACAATCCAGGATGGAGAAACCACCCTAACTTTTCATGGTCAAAAGGACCCACTCAAGGAGGACCATCTCAACCCAATCAGAGCTATCAAAACAATCAGGGATATCAGAACAATCAAGGTTATCAACACCCGAGAAACCCTCAACAACAATCAAACTCTCAACAACAATCATATCCTCAACACAATACACAAGAGATTATCCACCCTAGAGGAAATGTTCCAGAGTTTGATGCAAAGTCAGAAAAATCTAGATCAAAAGATGGATCAAATGTGAGAGAGAAAAGGGTAAACTTCCGAGCCAACCCCAACAAAATCCAAAGAGGATATTTCAAACAGGCACAACATCCTGCACTGAAACCTCACCTGATCAAATCCATGCCATTACCACCCTCCGAAGTGGTAAAGTCATCGAGAACAACGTGGGCGAACCTAATGAATCTGATACAAATTCCACGCTGTCTCCACAACCCCAGAAAACCAAAGAATCTGAGCAAGTTGGAAAATCTGACAATTCTACTGCTGTGAATGTCCCTTTGCCAACTCATTCTCCTGTTGCCCCATTTCCTCAAAGATTGATCTATCAACAGAAAAGTACCCATTACAATGAGATGTTAGATCTGTTCAAGAGAGTCAACATCAACATTCCTTTTCTTGAAGCAATCAAGCAAATCCCTGCTTATGCCAAATTCCTCAAAGACTTGTGTACTCAAAAGCGCAAGCTCAATGTGCAAAAACGTGCTTTCTTAGCTGAGCAGGTGAGTTCCATCATTCTGAACAAAACTCCACCCAAGTTTAGGGATCCAGGATGTCCAACAATTTCTTGCACTATAGGAGAACACACGGTCAATAAAGCGTTATTAGACCTAGGTGCAAGTGTTAACCTACTGCCATATTCTGTTTATGAGCAGTTAGGTCTTGGGGAGTTGAAACCAACATCTATCACTCTACAACTGGCAGACCGATCTGTCAAGATTCCTCGTGGAGTGGTCGAAGACGTTTTGATCAAGGTTGACAAATTCTATTTTCCCGTAGACTTCATTGTCTTAGACACTCAACCTGTACAAAACCCAGACTGTCACATTCCTGTCATCTTAGGACGTCCTTTCTTGGCTACGTCCAACGCGATCATCAACTGTCGGAATGGAGTGTTAAAACTGTCTTTTGGTAACATGACGGTAGAATTGAATGTGTTCGATATTAGTCAACAACCTGTGAATCTTGATGATGATGATGTGCATGAAGTTAATATGATTGAAGGATTAATGCAAGATTCGTTGACTAACATTCTATCCGTCGACCCCTTTCAAGCATGTATGGAGAACTTTAACCCTGATTCCTATGATGATGCATACTGTAGTGACGTCCTATCTCTGCTCGAATCTGTACCTCAAATGGACGTCACTGAAAGGAAATATGAAGTGGAACCACCCCTACTCTCTGATTCCAAGCTTATTCCATCCATTGTTGAGCCACCCAAGCTTGAATTGAAAACATTGCCTAGTACGTTGAAGTACGCATTCCTAGGTTCTTCTGATACTTTACCTGTCATTATTTCATCATGTTTAGACACGGAACAGGAAAGTAAGCTTTTAGAAGTACTTAAGGAACACAAAGAGGCCTTAGGATGGACCATCTCAGATCTCAAAGGAATTAGTCCCACCATTTGCATGCACCACATTAACCTTGAAGAGAATGCCAAACCATCGAGAGAAATGCAAAGGAGACTTAATCCTAACATGAGAGATGTAGTCAAAGGAGAGATCCTGAAACTACTTGATGCAGGTATCATATACCCAATTCCCGATAGCAAATGGGTTAGTCCCATTCAAGTTGTGCCTAAGAAGTCAGGCATTACTGTAGTTCAGAACGACAAGAATGAATTAGTCCCTACTCGTACAACTACAGGATGGCGAGTATGCATCGACTACAGGAAGTTGAACACAGTAACAAGGAAGGATCACTTCCCGCTCCCTTTCATTGACCAAATGCTAGAACGTGTGTCTGGACACAGTCACTACTGTTTTCTAGATGGATTTTCCGGTTATAACCAAATTCACATTGCTCCAGAAGATCAGGAAAAAACTACATTCATGTGTCCATTTGGGACGTTTGCTTATAGACGTATGCCCTTCGGGTTGTGTAATGCACCTGCTACTTTTCAGCGTTGCATGATGAGCATTTTTTCTGACATGATAGATAGTTTTCTCGAGATCTTTATGGATGATTTCTCTGTTTTTGGTTCCTCGTTTGACGAATGTTTGAAGCATCTTGCCCTCGTGATATCCAGATGTAAAGAAAAGAACCTTGTTCTAAATTGGGAAAAGTTCCATTTTATGGTGAATTCAGGAATAGTTCTAGGACACATCATCTCAGAAAAAGGAATTGAAGTGGATAAAGCTAAAGTTGACCTCATTCGACATCTACCACAACCTTGCTATGTGAAGGAGATCAGATCATTTCTAGGTCATGCTGGTTTTTACCGACGATTCATCAAAGATTTCAGCAAAATCTCCAGACCTCTGTGCAGTCTTCTCTCCAAAGATGTTGCCTTCAATTTCGATGCTGCTTGTGTGAAGGCAGAAAGGAATTAAAAACCCTTCTCACCACCGCTCTTATAGTTCGACCACCCGATTGGAAGCTTCCGTTCGAACTTATGTGTGATGCATCTGATTATGCTGTTGGTGCTGTTTTAGGACAGCGAGTTGATAGACTACCATATGTGATATACTATGCTAGCAAAACCCTTAATGATGCCCAACTCAATTATTCAACTACCGAGAAGGAATTGCTTGCCGTCGTTTTCGCATTAGACAAGTTTAGATCTTATCTGATAGGGTCTAAGATCATCATATACACAGACCATGCGGCTTTGAAGTATCTTCTTTCCAAGAAGGATGCTAAAGCTCTCCTTATCCGATGGATACTCTTATTACAGGAATTCGATCTCGAAATCCGTGATAAGAAAGGTTGTGAGAATGTGGTTGCTGATCATTTGTCTAGATTAACTTTAGAGTCTATTGATGAATCTGAGCTGATTAGAGAATCATTCCCAGATGAACCGCTGATGTCTATCTCAGACCTTCCTTGGTTTGCTGATATTGTTAACTACCTCGCTACAGGTAGGATGCCCTCACGTTGGTCGAGACAAGACCGCTCTAAACTCATTCACCCAAATCTTCATTGTAATTAAATGCAAGCTTGAATGGGAAATTAATCTTCTTTGAGAAAGTTTTGTTCTTCCTATTTGTCTTTCCTTTGTAAACATAACTCTTCCTCTTGTGGATTTTATCGGGATCACCGCTTCTCTCACAAACCATTTCAAAGAGAGTATTGCTTGTCTCTAATACAATACTAATGCACACATGTATTTTTTGTCCATGTTGTCTAGCCCAAATCTTTGCATCTTACGGATTTTTGAATACTAAGTAATTCATGTAGTGATGGGATGTGTCATGGTACAAAATACCAATTGGGGAAGGTTGGTATTCCATTGGTTCTATTGGATCACATGGAACCTACAAGTAATAGCACAACGTCAACACTATAAACAATTAACACTTACAAGTTCGGTAATGTAAATTTTTTATCGATCCTACCAAACTCAAATCTTGGTTATGTAGTTTCCAGAAATAAATTGGGGCCTTACCGAACTCAATATTTAGATTTTCTATGGAAAAGTTCTTCCATGAAAATGAAAAAATCGACTAAACCGAACTTAAGGGTTCGGTTATCCACGCTGTATATGTATATTCTGCGACCTTTCCGAACACAAAGTTCGGTAACAAAAGTATTTAAGTCGACTAAACCGAACTATGAACTGTAAACTCTATAAAAATAGTTTGGCTACATTTTCTGGAAAAACATAACCGAACTCCAAAAAACAACCATTAACATGTGGTTCGGTTACCTGCGTCTGCTAAATTTAATAACCGAACTATACACTCAGAAAGGTTCGGTTACCTATGTTGTTAAATTTGATAACCGAACTAGGTTGACCTAACCGAATTCTTTCCAGAAAATTTGAGTTTGGCCAAATTTTTGCACAATTCAAGCTATATTAACTAAATATGAGGCATACATAAGTACCCATTGCTTCATCTTCAGGTTGTGGCTGATAAAATCCATCATTTGGTTTGCTAGCTTGAGTTTAGGGCAAAAAGCTTTTATCATATAATAAATAACTCATTTTCGGATCATTAGAAGTGTTAGAACATTGCTCGGTCAAACTCGCGTGCGTTGATATCTCAAGCATGTTTGTCAATATTAGTGATCAAAACTATAAGTCTTGATTACTAGCCTATTAGAGCTAAAGGTCTCGGACTAGGATAAAAAGTGTAGTTGAGCTCAAGACTCCATGGCAATCATCATACAAGACGAAGGACTACTCAAGGAACTGGTGTATCTTCATCGAATAAAAGGTATGTGGAGACTTGAACTTATCTGTCACTCAAAAGTCTATTTATCTCCTACTATTGAGACAAAAGTCGTTTTGGTATATAGACTTTCACTATACACATTTGCTATTTCGAGCCGAGTTTACCTCGCCTACCTATTTCTCGAAATGTGTGTTAGTAATCTTTCGCTTTAGCCGAATTCATCTATACCAAGTGATGAAAGTCATGTTATCTTTCAATCACTTTGAAAATTGCTCTGAAGAAAAATGGTATGTGAATAACGACTATATAACGTCCTCTGAGAATGTTTCAATGATTGAAATTAGAGTTTAGATTACATAACCATTGGTGGATATAAGCATTTTTGTGGAAACACATATATATGCATAAGTCATATTCCTTGAACCAAAGTATGCGGAAGTCTGCAAACTTTGTTGATCAAGTGAAGTTGGAAGTGGCGTGAGCCACGTCCGCGAACTTGCGGAACTTCTCGGCCCGAGATTTTCTGCTGGAGTTTGCGTACTCCTTCCGTGATCTTAACTCTTTAACTTGTTCATTTGAGTCATTTGAACTAGTTATGGTGAAGAAGAAGAATAAGGTTGATATGAGAGTAATCATATGGATAACCATTTGGTTGACTTGTTGAACCAACAAATGTTAATATTTGGGTACGGTTCATAAACCCAAAATTGGACATTTCATTTTTGTGTAACAAGCTAAGTTTTCGATTTGAGAAATATTAGCTTGAATCTAATCAGGTTTTTATCTAACGCTGAATATTGAATGCTTTGTTACTAAGCTAACATTGATTGCAAACCATGATTTGAAAGTGTATATAAGGGAGAACTCTAGCAACTGGGAAACCTAAATCCCCACACCTTACGTGTGATACTAGTTGTAGCTAGAGTCGATTCTCCTTTAACTTTTAATTTCTTCATCTAAACCAGGTTAACGACTTAAAGACTTCATTGGAATTGTGAAGCCAGACAGATATTACTTTTCTTGTAGTTGTGTGATCTGATCTTGCTGTTTCTATCGTACGAGTACAATTTTAATAATTGGATTGAGATTGATATCTCCGATAGGCAAGATAGAAAATAAATCACAAACATTTCATCTCATCATTTGTGATTCCAAAATATTTTTTTTCGCTGCGTCGATTAAGATTATTGTGAGGTGATCAATAATACTAGGCTTTTCTTCGGGAATATAAGTCCGGGTTATCTATTGGTTCCTATTCTCCTTGATTAATCAAAAGACGGAACAAAAACTCGTAGGTATATTCGTGGGAGACGGATTTATCTATTACCGTATACTTTTCCGTGTTATACAGATTTGTATCTTAGAGTCTTCGACTTTGGGTATTAGAAACTCTTAGTTGTGGGTGAGATCAGCTAAGGGAATCAAGTGTGTAGTATCCTGCTGGGATTAGAGATGTAGGGAGCATAACTGTACCTTGGATCAGTGTGAGATTGATTGGGGTTCAACTACAGTCTAGAACGAAGTTAACTTGGAGTAGGCTAATGTCTGTAGCGGCTTAATACAGTGTGTGTTAAATCTGGACTAGGTCCTGAGGTTTTTCTGCATTTGCGCTTTCCTCGTTAACAAAATTCTGGTGTCTGTATTATTTATATTCCGCATTATATTTGTTTGTATAATTGAAATAATACAGGTTATGCGTTGTCTAATCAATTAGAATATCCGACCTTTTGGGTTGTTGATTTAAATTTATTTTGACTTGGATATTGGTCTTTTGGTACCATCCAAGTTATCTCTCTTTGATAAAGACTCGCATATTTCTATTTGCTTGAGTAAAGATCAAATCGAGAGATTAAGATATAAACTCTTTGATATACTTTTTATCTAGATTGATTTTGACTGTCTAGTTGATTCTCTAGAAAGTATATTGGATTTTTTCCTTACAGATTGTTAATCGAATTGTTGGGTGTGGTTGTTAGACCCACGCTTTTTCAATTGGTATCAGAGCAGGCAAACACGTTCAAGACCTTATAAGTATGTGTTTGTAGCGATCTGAGGATGGACGATACTATCTCCGATAAATGCGTCACCAGAAATAAAATTTCTTTGTCGTCTACTTCTATTAAAGAGAAATATTCTTCAATCTCAAAGATAGATGAACCTTGTGTTCAAAGAAGACAGACAGGCTCCAACATGTGTTCTTCTGATTACCCTTCAAAAGATTCTATCTCTCTAAATGAACGGGAAACATCTGAAGAGAGTGAGTTGATTCTAAATCTAGCTAGAATCCAAGCTGATTGATTTAACCGGTTAAAACGTCATGTTGAAGTTCTCCTTGGTGTAGTAAGAGACTGTAAATTCAAAGAAAATATTGAAGATCATTCTTCATGTATGTCGCTTGAGGCTATCCTTAAAAATGATGCTTTGGAAATAGAACATCGCTTGAGTAAACTTTATATTCAAGGATGCTCTAAGAAGTCCAATATATACCAAGTACTTCTGCTACAACCGAAAATGTTTCAGATCCAGAAGTAAAATCGAAATCCTTTCCACTTAGAAAAGATGTGTCTGAAGTTCTCATTGATCAAGGATGTTCCACATCACATGAAAGGAAGAAATCTCCTAATGAGGTTGTTAAGAATACTTTATCTAGTCATTATTGTGATGAGAATGTATGCCTCTTTTGCAATACAAAGGGCCCTGCTAAACAAAAGAGAAACTCTAGGTTGAATAAAAACTCCTTGGTTCACCTTCAACACACCTTAGACTTAATTCTAAAAGGTGTAACTGGCATTCGTATGTCTAAACCAGTTGGTTTTCATACTTACCCTGTGTATGTTACCAGGAAAGTCAGTTCATGAGTTCCTCAAATGTTCTAAAGCAGAACAGAAGTATTAACAAGAATCGTCTAAGGAAAGATCAAGTCGCTTCCTCTGGAAATAACATTAGCCTTGATGTGAATGAAATTTCAGGAGAAAGAAGAAAAATTGATGATATGAGAAATAATCTGATAGAGATAATTAAAGGGTATAAAGAAATTGTCGACAAGTTGTATTCCTCCTCATGTCAAAACTCTCCTGGTAAGAATTCAAATTATGTGTCATATTTTGATGATAATAAGTTTTATGATAATTTCTCACATAAAAAGAGATCTCTCTCTAAGTTCAGAAGGAAAAAGAGACTCGATCATAAACACAATTCTCTTAATGAGCTCAGTGCTCATACTTGTTCTAATTAATCACAAGGATAGAGAACTGGCTCATAAAAATCCTTTTGAGCAAGATGTGTAAAAATCAGGTATACTGTGGAAATTTGATGTTCTGCTAGGTGAGATATCCTCTTATCGTTTATAAATAATCTAGCTTCTGTAGTCAATATTTCATAAAACAGTATTTGTGGTGTCTAGTATCGCTTATCTCTTTTTTGATACAAGATTTTATTTATTTTTTTGTCTGTATGCTCTAGATTTCTTCTTCATGAAATTTCTGAGTTATTTCTCATGTAGCAAAAGGTTTTGTGTTTTTTTTTCCTTGTGAGTCATGTTGTGTTCGTATGTGTACTCACGTTACCATCACGATTCAACAGTTTGAAAACCGTAAAAACCTTCTTCCCTAAGAAACATTTAAATACCAAACCTTTGAGTCACGTTTGCATACTCTGGGTTATTATCAAATTGTCAAGAATGTCGTCCTCTTCACAAACTTGTGGTTTTTCTAGAGGCTTTCTTGCTAAAGGTATTGGTTTTTAGTCCAAATGGAGGAAGAAAAGAACACTTGTTGAAGACGATCACCCCAATGCCTCATGTTACTTTGTCTACACCTGCACAGGAAGAATCACGAATTCTCTTTGCTGCTGCTGTTGTTCGTGATGAAAATGAAGAACATGAAGAACACACTTGCAAGAACCGTCGTTTATTGACAGTCGTAGTGTGGGTCTTAAAACGCGATAACGACACCTTATCTTTTTATCGTTCCTTTTGTAACGGTGAACAGCGCCTTTGCAACAATTATTTCTGTTGCAATTTTTCTGTTCAATTGTTTTACTCCCCTTTAATCAACTTTTGAGCTTTATACATGTATTCTGAAATTATGATTAATATGAGGAGCTAAACCCCAACACTTGGGTGATGGAGGAAGCCTTATTTCACACTTGGGTAATTATATTTAATTCTTCTCATGACTTTTTGCACTAATTTTAATTGAAATTATGATTTGAAAAAGTTAGTTGTCATTTGATTTGATGCGGCATGCTTAGCTTAGATGATTTGATGTCCCATGCATAACATTTACATCTAATATTTTGAGAATTTATCTTGGCAAAAATAAGAGTCGATATATTTTATATATTTATTGAGCTATAATTGTTGAAAGAATCATTATTGAAACCTTAAGAAATGAATTCGGAGGAATCCTAAACCCCAGTACTTCTCGCCCAATTTGTCAATATTTGTGTATATAATTTATTTATTTAAATCTAAAAATCCTTTACCTTCATAAATCTTAGAGTTCGAACCATCCTTACCACTACAACTACAACCCCAGAAAACCATTAATCATTTTGGCGCCGCCGACGCGGATTTGTGTTTAGGTAGATTTTTTTTTTTAGATTTTTTTTCTTTGTTCTTTTTTACGTTCTTTGGGTATTTTTCTATGTGATACAAGTTTTGAGGCTTGGTTTGAAAAGAAAAAAAAAGTTGTCAAAGATTTTTGGCGATTTCATAAAGACTAGGAGCAAAGCTTAAAGCAAAAAGAATGGAAAGAAGACGAATGACTTTTTTTTTATTGTTATTATTTTTTGTAGATATTTTTTTTTTTAGAAACTGTAATTAAGGTTTTTATTTTTGTAATATTTTATTTTTGGACTTTTTTTTCCCGGACATTGAACGTTGGACATTATTTTTAAAACCTTACGGAAGGGGTTATAAATTAAAAAAATAAATAAATACAAATTGTTTGCAGGGAAGGACGACGATTACTATATCGTCTCGGCCCCTCGGGTTCGCACACTGACACCGGAGTCAGTGGCCCGAGTCGACTACAACGGTTCTTCGCCCGTCTGGTACGGGAGGTAAACTTCTAAACACCCGCGAATCTCCTGCAAGCGGGTTTACTGTTTTCCTTAAGGTGAATATATGCTGAGGACTTGAATACGGCTGTTTTAAATTCATAGTAAAGGGCAAGGCCTGGCCAATACAAGATAAGGGTTCGGATTTCATCACCGTTCTCTTCTTGCCCGCCTTAGGAAAACGAAACCGAACGCGAACCTAAGCTTTAAAATTTGGAATAGAAGAGACCGATAGGTCAACGAGCTTAATAGGAAACTCGTTCGAAAAATATTGGTTGCTCTTTAAGCACACTTCAAAGTTCATGATGGTTTCTGTGAGTTGAATGCGTGACTGCGCCGCATTCTAATGCGGTGAGGCCTTGGGTATCAAAGCTCTACTAAGCTTCCCTCGCCTCTATTCAACTTACTTTGACTCGGATTGATTCCAGAGGGGTTTGCTCAAATTACAACGAATTCCCTTTCGAAAGATAGAAGTTGGTCTAGAAACAATCTAAGTGGAGCCATCATGCTTTTTGTTTGCTAGAATTTATAGGTTTGATTTGGTCGAGTCAGCCTTGTTTGTGATTGTGTAGAATTCCTATGTAGTTTGTATTTCTTCGGCGATGAATCCTTTTCAGGAGACGCCACCTGAGATGACGTTACGAGAATATATGAGTAGAAATTCTCGTTATCAAGAGACGTCTTCGAAAATGACTCTTGGTGAATATATGCAAGGGAAACGACATTGGGATGTTCCAACGGTTAGCGATGAATCACCTCTAGAGATCTACGAGAAGTATTATAAAGATAAACCGCCTAGTTTGGAACAAAGATTGAGAATTATTGAATGTCAAAAATTATATTATGATGATGAAGATAGTGCTGATGAAGAATCGGAAATGTGTGGGAATAGTGATCAGACATTTGTTACCCCAGTTGAGCCTTATAATGATTATATTATTTCTGGTTCAGATCCTAATAATTTTAACAATTATTCACCTATTAAAAAGGAAGAGGATTTGACTAGAGATACCCCCGTTTTAGACGATGTAGTATGTCATGTTTACGAAGCCAAGAAAGGTTTAGAGGAACCGGTTTATCCTGAGAATACTGTTTTAGAGTCGTACGATTTATAAACAATAATCTTAGATGAACTCGTAGAGATTAGTGAGGATGAACTTGACTTAGAAGAATCAGTTGCCCATTTTCAGGAATCTGATGACCTAGAAATTAGAGAGATTGTGACTAGTCTATCTAGAGACACTGAAAACTCTAAGTTTGGGGGTGAGTATCATTCTCCATGTGCTTTAACTCTTATTAAGGTCCCTCACTTGGGACTTGACATCAACGCCTCAACCATCTTACAAGATTATCTTCATAATCGTTTTCCAGAACCTAATGATATCCAACAAGAGTCTCAACTATTAGAAACCCATCCTCTGGTTGATGTGGTTAACCCAGGCAATAATACCAAGATTGATTTTTTTTCCCACCAAATAGTTTTCTTCCAAATGTTGGAACTTATAGATTTCAAATATGTCAAATATTAAGTTGTGATACTAAACCTAGATGCCTTAGGAAATTAGAATCGACACATTTGCTTAAGAATGACCGCTACTCTCACTGTGGTCAATTATGTAAGTCATATCTGATTGACTTAGAGGATCCGCAATTATTTAGGTTATTACTTTGTGATTCCAAGTTCTTATTTGAGTTTTTCCAGACTCTAGGACCTAATAATTTGGATTCAACCTATGAGGAAATGCATCCGAGGAAAATATTTTTTTTAGGCCCTTATATAGAACCTGAACCTGAACCACAGTTAGCGATAGTTATCAGGAAACTAGGTAAGGGCACGCTAGTCTTGTTCATTTTCTTGGTTTACTGCAATTTTCTTTGGTCAGCTCTATTTGGTTTTGAAGACCCACAGTTATTCCGTCTATTGTTATACGATTCGAGTTGACTGATCCTTTCCTAAGTCTGGCTGAAGACTATAAACTTAGCACTTCTTGGGAGGTAACCCATTCTCACGCAACATGATAATATCCTTCCTAACTCTTTTTGCTTCAAATGGTAACGGTTTCTCCTTGTTCATGCTTTTATTTCATCTTTAAAACATTGAGGACAATGTTAGATTTAAGTTTGGGGGTACGGAAGAAACTTTTTAGTTGCAATAAATAAACTCCAGAGCCTAGAAATTTATGCCTATTAAGGTTTGCACTAACCAATCTAAGTGGATGGGAACATCTTGGTTATAGGAGTTGAGGAACCAATCTGACTAGATGGAAACATCTATAGAGTATATTCATAAAAGCACAGAGCTCAGGTGTTAAAAAAAACATGGTAGTTTCGCCATATCCTCGTGATGGAAACATCGAAAGAATCCTGATCACTTCTTTTTGTTTTATTTTTACCATTGCTATGGTGAAATAGAGTGACTGAGATATCAAAAAAAAAAAAAGACCAGACCACCAGACCAACCTGAATAAATACAATAAAGTCGACCACTGGTACCCTTGTATATGCCAGCTGAGTTGACCTAGAGTTATGATTATCGACCACTGGTTCCCTTGTATATGCCAGTGTGTTGATATTAGTCCAGACCAGTATCTCAGTCCATTAGGATAGGTTCACCTTAGTCAACATCATCCACGTACATCCACCTTCTTATTCTATCCATGTTATTGGTTGACTCTGGTTTATGATGTCTACAAACTATCTGAGTAGAGCTCTGTCACTTTATATGAATTTTAGTATGCTTGAGTGCAAACTCGTGTACAACAATTGGAATTTCGCATCAGGGTACTTCCTCCTATAGTCAATGATTGTATGCCAACCAAGGAGGTTCTTTAGTGCATTCCTAAGTTCATCATAATTAGCTAGGGTCTGGAGTAAAGGTTTTGTGGGTACACCTCTGGTAAACCCTCCCGGGATTAACTCGGTCACTAGGGACACCTAGTGAGTAAGGATTTTATTTTCTATATTAGTTTTGCTCGAGGACTAGCAAATAATAAGTTTGGGGGTGTTGATAGACGCATTTATGTGTCTAATATGTCTCAATTGTATGTATTGTTAGTGCTCGATTTTGTCTTTATTGTGTTATTTTATGTCTTTGTAGGAAATTGTAGAGATTAAAGCCTTTGCGGTGTAATCGGCTCGGAAAGCAGTGTTTTACACCCCAGTATAAAATACTAAAGGCACCCCAGAAATGCACTGGAGGGTCTGGAGTAAAGGTTTTGTGGGTACACCTCTGGTAAACCCTCCGGAGACAACACCCCGCCACTAGGGCCACCTAGGGGTTCAAATGATTTTCCTTTCTAGAATAAATTTGCTCGAGGACTAGCAAATAATAAGTTTGGGGGTATTTGATAGACACATTTATGTGTCTAATATGTCTCAATTGTATGTATTGTTAGTGCTCGATCTGGTATTTATTTTGTTATTTTATGTCTTTGTAGGTATTTTTAGAGAAATAAGCCCTTGCGGCGAAATGGGCTCAAAAAGCAGTGTTTTACACCCCCTGAGAAAATTACTAAAGGCACCCCAGAAATGCACCAAAAGCGTCCCGGAAATGTGCCGGAGGAACCCTAGAAAATTACTATTTCCACCCTAAAAATGATGTTTCCACCCCAGTTGCTTAAGGGACTCCACTGTTGGATAGGGGGAGGTCGCCTTCTTTACGTTCAAAAACAAAAATGGCGGGAAAATTGTTATTTTATGCGCAGTTCGCTGGAAAATTTTCAGCTCAATTGTTTGGGTAGTTTTAGGGAGACTAAAAGGCTGGAATTGTTTGGGATTACTCTTTGGACTTATAGAACGCTAACAAGAGTGATCAGAGCGACCAGAATTGGTTGCATAAGTTGAGAGAGAGCAAAACAGGGACGTGAGAGATACTTGGGATTGGTTGATCTAGCAATAATTTGGGAAAGTTTTTGTCGATAATTACTTGGGATTGGTTGGTTACACGCAAACAGGGTTGATAGATATTTAGATTTCGAAAATCAAGGGATTTATTCGTTGTTGAAGCAAAACAGGGAAGATATATTTAAAAAAAATACGTAAGTGCTGTGGAGTAAAAGGAGAAGATTCGTGAAGATTTCTTGGACCTGTTGAGTATAAATACGAATATACAAGTCCTAGAAAGTTTGGTCGAGATTTGGGAGGAGAAGAGAGGAAGCTGCAGAGGAAGAATCACGAATTCTCTCTGGTGTTGCTGCTGTTCGTGATGAAGATGAAGAACATGAAGACCACACTTGCAAGAACCGTCGTTTATTGACAGTCGTAGTGTGGGTCTTAAAACGCGACAACGACACCTTATCTTTTTATCGTTCCTTTTGTAACGGTGAACAACGCCTTTGCAACAGTTATTTCTGTTGCAATTTTTCTGTTCAATTGTTTTACTCCCCTTTGATCAACTTTTGAGCTTTATACATGTATTCTGAAATTATGATTAATATGAGGAGCTAAACCCCAACACTGGGGTGATGGAGGAAGCCTTATTTCACACTGGGTAATTATATTTAATTCTTCTCATGACTTTTTGCACTAATTTTAATTGAAATTATGATTTGAAAAAATTAGTTGTCATTTGATTTGATGCGGCATGATTAGCTTAGATGATTTGATGTCCCATGCATAACATTTACATATAATATTTTGAGAATTTATCTTGGAAAAAATAAGATTCAATATATTTTATATATTTATTGAGCTATAATTGTTAAAAGAATCATTATTTGAACCTTAAGAAATGAATTCGGCGGAATCCTAAACCCCAGTACCTCTCGCCCAATTTTTCAATATTTGTGTATATAATTTATTTATTTAAATCTAAAAATCATTTACCTTCACAAGTCTTAGAGTTCGAACCATCCTTACCACTATTACTACAACCCCAGAAAACCATTAATCATTTTGATTTCGCCGCAAGGGCTTATTTCTCTAAAAATACCTACAAAGACATAAAATAACAAAATAAATACCAGATCGAGCACTAACAATACATACAATTGAGACATATTAGACACATAAATGTGTCTATCACCTACACACATGAGAATGATGAAAAATAGGAGATGATCTCTGCTGAAGTAGTTCATGACTTTCTTAAGTATTACAAGGAAGAAAAACTGCAACTTGTTGATACCTTGAAAAGTCTTAATGTGTTACGAACTGAGTTGGAAAAGGTTACGTCTAACCTTGGTCTCATGAAAGCACAAATTAAATACATTATCAAAGTAGATATCTTTTCTAAAGTTGCAGAGGATATTGTCGTTCACAAGCTTGAAAACCTCAAGACTCACGGGGATTCAGAACTGTCTATATGACTTTAAGTTCGTGTTCGGCATTGGCTCAAAAGCATGTCTTTGTTTTAGTTTAATTCGTCTAGTAAATCTATTATTATTGTTTGGTTTAGAAGAATAACTAGAGATTGGAATATCCATTATTGTGATTACACATAACTATGTCCAACGTTTTCATCTTCTTGTTTTTAGAATTATTGGTTTAAATTCTAAATCGTTTGGAAGATGATTTTTGCAATATTAATCTTTATGGTTTTATATATTGCAATTGTTTATGGGATATGTGTGTTTACGTCCGTGAACTATGATTATCCCATAACTTGTCAAAAGTAAAGTCGTTCATGAATTGATATGCATGTATTGATGAAAGGATGAATGGACTTTTGACAAATAAAAAAGTTAAGCCTATATTGTCAATTATTGATGGAAGATATGCTAAAATCTTTTTTTTTTCAAGGATTATTTCTATTGGATGTCGTTATGATGGAAAATAAAATGAATCCTTGTGTATTCCGCAGTAATTGATCTTCCTTGATCCATTTTTTTATTTATTATTGTGTGGCTCCGTAATGTCTCTTATGTTGAGCATTAAACAACCAATTTGATTATTTAATGATTAGCTTTGTTGTTGTTCCGTAAGGTATTTTACGTCGAGAATATTGGACTAAATTAATCATCATGTTTGGTTATTTAGTTATGACTCCATAAGTCTTCTTATGTTTGAGCATTCATGACTGGGTTGATTATTTTCGTGATTAACTTAGTCATTGTTCCATAGACTCTCTTATGTGAGTATGGCCAATTAAATTGATTACTTCTTTGATTAGTTTGATTGTGTATGTCAATTAGATTGATTATGGGTTTACTTGTGATTAATCTAATTGGGCGCTCTTAGGTCTCCATAAGTTTACTTGTGTTGAGCATTTTCGGTTAAATTAATCATAAATTTCTTGTGGTTAATTTAATATTTTTGGATTCAAATCCATACTTGTAGGTGATTCGTTATGTCCAAATAAATCCTTCTTTTCTCTCGAAATTAAGGTCGCTCTTGTTGTTCCCTTGGGAATGACATATTATGGGGGAGAGTTCTTTTTGAACTTGCGCTTAATTGCCAAATCTTTGTGGGGAGTGCGGCTGTGGAATATTGTAGGGGTTATCTTGTATCTTTAAACTCCTTGATGAATTCATATAGCTTCGGCTTTATGGTTGCATCTAAATAAGATGATATGTGTTCTTACTTTTGGTCATGAAATGTCTCCTTCAGAAATTTCATTAGGATCCCGTTCTTGTACCTTTGCCAATTTTATTGACAAAATGGGGAAGAATTAATATGTAATTCACACTAAAATACATATGGTTTTCGGATCATTATGTAAGGGGGAGTGGTTTCCATGTGAGATGGAGTATTTACTAAGGGGGTGATATATATCACCATAGTATTGTTGTTAAAGTTGTGATACAATTTAACTTTGACGATGTATAATGATACTATGACAATGTATAACAATGATTGAGAACTCTTGTTTTCTTGTATTTATAGCTACGGATTTTCAACAACGGTGATATTAAACTTACAACCTTTGGGATCATTGGAGTACTTGGAAGTGACGAAGATTTCAAGTAATGTTGAAGATTAGCCACGTGGAATAGGAGCTACAAAAATTAATTAATTTATTTTTTGTATTAAATATATGTATTAATAGTTTTTCCACTAAAATTGACAAAGGGGGAGATTGTTAGAGCATTGCTCGGTCGAACTCGCATATCTCAAGCATGTTTGCCAATATTAGTGATCAAAACTATAAGTCTTGATTACTAGCCTATTAGAGCTAAAGGTCTCGGACTAGGATAGAAAGTGTAGTTGAGCTCAAGACTCCATGGAAATCATCATACATGACGAAGGACTACTCAAGGATCTTGTGGATCTTCATTGACTAAAAGGTATGTGGAGACTTGAACTTATCTGTCACTCAAAAGTTTATTTATCTCCTACTCTTGAGACAAAAGTCGTTTTGGTACATAGACTTTTACCATACACATTTGCTATTTCGAGCCGAGTTTACCTCGCCTATCTATTTATCAAAATGTGTGTTGGTAAGCTTTCTCTTTAGCCGAATTCATCTTTACCAAGTGACGTAAGTCATGTTATGTTTCATTCACTTTGAAAATTGCTCTGACGAAAAATGGTCTGTGAATAACGACTATATAACGCCCTCTGAGAATGTTTCAATGATTGAAATGAGAGTTTAGATTACATAATCATTGGTGGATATAAGCATTGTTGTGGAAACACATATATGCATATGTCATATTCCTTGAACCAAAGTATGCAGAAGTCTGCAAACTTTGTTGTTCAAGTAAATTTGGAAGTGGCGTGAGCAAAGTCCGCGAACTTGCGGAACTTCTCGGCCCGAGATTTTCTGCTGGAGTTTGCAAACCGATTCGAGTGAATCAAACCGATTTTGCTTCAATTGTGTCTTGTGTGGTTACATAAGATTTCCTTGCAGTTGAACAACTCTCTAACTAGTTCGTTTGAGTCATTTGAACTAGTTATGGTGAAGAAGAAGAATAAGGTTGATATGAGAGTAATCATATGGCTAACCATTTGGTTAACTTGTTGAACCAACAAATGTTAGTGTTTGGGTACGGTTCATAAACCCAAAATTGGACATTTCATTTGTGTGTAACAAGCTAAGTTTTCGTTCTAACGGTAGAGAAATATTAGCTTGAATCTAATCAGGTTTTCATCTAACGGTGAATATTGAATTGTTACGAAGCTCACATTGATTGAAAACCCTGATTTGAAAGTGTATATAAGGGAGAACTCTAGAAACTGGGAAACGTAATCGCCACACCTTACGTGTGATACTAGTTGTATATCTAGAGTCGATTCTCCTTTAACCTTTGGTTTCTTCTTCTAAACCAGTTTAACTACTTAAAGACTTCATTGGGATTGTGAAGCCAGACCGATACTACTTTTATTATAGTTGTGTGATCTGATCTTGTTGTTTCTAGCGTACGAGTATAATTGTAATAATTGGCTTGAGATTGATATCTCCGATAGGCAAGATAGAAAAGAAATCACAAACACTTCGTCTCATCGTTTGTGATTCCACAATATCTTTTTTCATTGCGTCGATTAAGATTATTGTGAGGTGATCAATAATATTAGGTTGTTCTTCGGGAATATAAGTCTGGGTTATTGATTGGTTCCTGTTCACCTTGATTTATCAAAATACGAAACAAAAACTCGTAGGTATATTTGTGGCAGACGGATTTATATCTTACCGTAGACTTTTCTGTGTGATATAGATTTGTTTATTCAAGTCTTGGACTTTGGGTCGTAGCAACTCTTAGTTGTGGGCAAGATCATCTAAGGGAATCAAGTGCGCAGTATCCTGCTGGGATCAGAGGCGTAGGGAGCATAATTTTACCTTGGAGCAGTGTGAGATTGATTGGGGTTCAACTACAGTCCAGACTGAAGTTAACTTGGAGTAGGCTAGTGTCTGTAGCGGCTTAATACAGTATGTGTTCAATCTGGACTAGGTCCCGGGGTTTTTCCTGCATTTGTGGTTTCCTCGTTAACAAAATTATGGTTTCTGTGTTATTTATATTCCGCATTATATTTGTTTATATGATTGAAATAATACAGGTTATGTGTTTTTCAATCAATTATAATATCTGACCTTTTGGGTTGTTTGTATGAACTGATTGAGACTTGGATATTGGTCTTTGGTACTATCCAAGTTATCTCTCTTTGATAAAGACTTGCATATTTCTATTTGCTTGAGTAAAGATCAAATCTAGAGATTGAGATATAAACTCTTTGATATACTATTTATCTAGATTGAGTCTGACTGTCTAGTTGATTCTCTAGAAAGTATATTTGAGTTTGTCCATACAGATTGCTAATCGAATTTTTGAGTGTGGTCCTTAGACCCCCGCTTTTTCTAGAAGTATTAATAAATACACTATGAGGTGAAGGGAGTTCTGATTCTGAGGATGAGGTATCATCACATGAATCACCCAAATCATAATTACTAAACTCAAAAAAAGATTTTTTGGGTTCACCCATCTTCTTCTTCTTATTTCCTTCTTCTTCTTATCTCTCAATAATAATGTTATAACAAAACAATCTCACTAATATAACTCACTAATCATTTATTAATCATTACACTAACACTAATTAATTATCACACTAACTAAGTTAATCATCAAGGGTAAAGTAGGTATTAAAAAAATAAGATAAAGGGTTACTGAAAATTACTACCAATATCCACCCTAAAAACCTAAGAATAGTCCCCCCATTTTTTGAGTAGTCCCCAAAAACGGTTCTAAAAGAGTGGATAGTGAATAACCTTGGAACAACTTAGGTTGTAAAGCCAAATCATACAATATACACTTAACTACTGCAATCAATTGATTTAAGTGTTGAAGGTATAACACTTCATAGGTCTGAGGATCGGGTGAAATAGCGGAGTCAACTCAGTTTTCTAGTATCATCTAATTTCTTATGATTTCCATCAATTCTTAATGCATCATTGCAATTTTTGTACTCTAATATGATTCATGTAGTCTTACTTTTAAGATTTCTCACCATTTAATCAGCTTTACTTTCTTGTTTTTAAGTTTTTAAAAATTGTTTCAAATATTATAATTAACTAATTCTCTTATTCCAGATGTGTTTGCAGTGGATTTTATCTCAAATGGTGTTTACATTGTTTTCAGTTGTGATGCAGGCATTTGGAAAAGTTGTTGTTAAGCTTTTTGTAGCTATGGTGTGTTTACATATTGTCAAGCTTGTTTTTCTGGAGATGTTCTATTACGGGGTTGATACAGTGATTCAATGGTTACATGATAATTACGCCTTGGTGAAATTCAAATTTATAAAATTCTGTTACAAACAATGTCCTTTAATTGCTCTCGGAATTATCGCTCTTCTATGCAGTTGTTCAGTTTCCTTTGCTGAGCAAACTTTCCTTATTCAAAATTATACTCAGTCAATTTCATATCCTCTGAATCAAAATTCTCGAATGAATATCTTACCTAATTCAAGTCAATTCCTAATTTTTCTAGGTTTGAAACATTATAAAGTAAGTCTTCAAGCTATCAGTTTTCATGTACTCAATAGTTTTCCATATCATTATAGATCGTGTTCAATCAAATCAATGGATGAAGAAAATGAGATATCAATTTCGGATTTAGCTACAAAATTTAAGCAAGATGCTATTGAGCTTGGTGATGTTGAGGAAATATTGTATATCAATCTGGAAAAAATGAAGATAAGGAAGAAGAAATTGAAGAAATCAGTCTGGTTGGCAAAATAATTATGGAGGGGAAAATGGGTTTAAATATGGTGGAAAAGTGCATTGCTCTAATATGGGATTTTATACCTGAAGGTGATCTTAAGGTTTTTGAGCTGGATACCAATGTAATGGAATTTCTTTTTAAAGACCAAGACACTAAGAAAAAGGTTTTTGATACTAGACCTTGGAGTATCAATGGTCAACTTGTTATTCTCCATTTCTATAATTTTGAAATCATTTATCAGGATTTAGATTGAGGGATACAATGTTTCTGGATTCAGTTGAAAAGAATTCTACCTGAGCACATGAATGTTAAGATGGTAACTAAGATTGGAAAGACTGTGGGTGAAGTCATTGTTGTGGATCCTGAAGATGCAATTCCAGCTGCTTGGGATTATGCCAAAGTTTGTGTTCAAATTGACGTTAAGTTTCCTATGAGAAGGGGTGTAATGCAATTACTAATGCAGGATCTACCAGGTGGATTAAGTTCTTTTATGAGAAGCAGCCTCACAAGATTTGTCCCCATTTCTTCATCCTTAATCACAAAAAGGGAGTTTGTAAGGTTGCTGCTGATTATCTTGTTAAGGCTCATGCGAAGCCCAATTATTTTGGTGAAGCAGAGAAATAAGATAGAGCTAAGGTTGTTATTAGAGATGAAGATCAGGTCCCAAGTTTCAATCAAAAGAGTACTACCAATGCTAATGTCTTTGTTCCTCCAAAGGATGGTTATGTAATTGAGGCAAGCACTGCTGATGTTAATGAATCTGGTGGAAGACTAGGAAAGAGGCAAAGGAATAAGCTCCAGAAAGTATTAGTTTTGAACATATTGCTTCAATCTCTGACAATCATATGAACATACATACAACTCAAATGGTCACAACAAGAGATAATCAAAACTGCAACACAAAGGAAGCCAAGGTATTTCTTATAAACTTTAAACTTTACTTTTATTTTGATTTCAAAATGAAAATTATTTCTTGGAATGTGCAAGGTATAGATAACCATTTCACTAAACAGCAATTTCAAAATTTGGTTCATACTCAAAAACCTGATTTTATTTTCCTTTGTGAAACTAAAATAGATGAAACTAGAATGACACATGTTTCTTAATCTGTTCACTATCATAATTATGTGTGTATTGAGAGGGTGGGGAGAGCTGGTGGTAATACTTATGTGGAAGGATTGAATTGATGTTGAGATAATTGGCTGTGACATAACATCATCCATGCTCTTATTAAACTTGATCCAAGTAAACCTAAAGCTCTCATTTCTTTTATGTATGGTTCAACTTACACTGAACCTAAGAAAGTCCAATGGAATTTCTTGAATGATTTCAGTAGAGATGTTCAACACCCTTGGTTAGTTCTAGGTGATATAAATTTTCACTTAGATAAGAACAATAATAGCTCTGACAATTGGGTTAAGGATAGAGTTAATGAATCTGGTTTGTTAGATATTGGTTATGAAGGTAAGGATTGTACTGGACTAGAAACTCCTATGGAATAAGAACTAGGAAAGCTAGAATTGATATGGATCTTGGTAATAATGAATGGTTCTTATCTCCACAGCTAAGTTGTTGCATTTAAATTTCATTGCTTCTGATCATTGTCCTGTTTTGAGTATTATTGATCTTATTCCTAGACATTTATGGAGACCTTTTAAGTTTTTCAGAACTTGGATTGATCATGGAAATTTTAAAAATACTCTTGAGAGATCTTGGAATTTAGAAACTCATAGAAGTCATGCTCATAGGTTAATTCGGAGACAATATAGTGCTAGAATTACCCTTTCTCAATGGAATAAAATGGAGTTCGGTGATATTCAGTCGAACATTAGTAAGCTTCAAAAAGATCTATAATCTTCCCAAAATGATATTAGCATTCCTAATCAGTATGATAGAGTCAAGTATATTGTTAGTGAGCTTGAAAATTGGTATAAAATTCAATATGATTTTTACAAGGAAAAATATAGGGATAAATCCTTATTTGATATGGACAATAATACTAGGTACTTCCATTCTATTGTTAAAAAGAGATTGCATACAAATAATATAAATGCTCTTTGTGATGCTAATGGTAATTGGTTAAGAGATAGACATGACATTAGTGCTTTGCTTACTAATCATTTTAGTGATGTTTCCAGCACTTCTAATCCTATTTTGCCTGATGTTGCTTTTAATATTCTGCCAAGAATTATTCTTGATGCTGATAATATTATGTTAACTACATTCCCTAGTGAACATGAAATTGAAAATGTAGTCAAGAATATGCCTGCTTGGAGTGCACCTGGCCCTGATGGCTTTCAAGCAGGGTTTTACCAAACTCAGTGGCAACTTGTTGGGAATGATATCATAAATGTTGTTCAAAGGTTTTTTCAGAGTGGCCATATGCCAAGAAGTCGGAACAAGACTTATATTTCTCTTATTCCTAAATGTAAAGGTCCAAAACAACCCTCTGAATTCAGACCAATTGGTTTGTGTAATGTTTCTTATAAAATTGTGTCTAATATTATAGCAAATATAATTAGGCATTTTCTTAAGAAACTAATCTCACCTTATCAGACTGCTTTTGTCCAAGGGAGAGCCATTCATGATAATACCATTATTTCTCATGAAGTTATTCATTCTATGCAGCACAAAGAAGGTTTGACTGGCACTATGGCTCTTAAATTAGATTTTTCTAAGGCCTTTGACATGATAGAATGGAATTTTTGATAAAAGTCCTTGATAACTTTGGTTTTAGTAAAGAATTTTGTAACTTAATTATACAATATGCCTCTGCACTAATATTAGTGTTCTGCTTAATGGCTCTCCATGTGACCAGTTTGAACCAACTATAGGTGTTAGACAAGGAGACCCACTGTCTCCCTATCTTTTTATCATGTCCATGAAATAATTATCTAGATCTTTGCTAGTATATGAAACTTCTAAGACTATCACTTGCATTAAAACCTCTAGGAAAGCTCCATCTTTATCCCACTTACTTTTTGATGATGATATTCTGATATTTGGTCAAGCTAATATGCAACATGTTTATCATATTTTACACACTTTGCAGGAATTTGGGAAGCTTTCAGGTCAGATACTTAATTTTGATAAGTCGTGTGTGTACTTCAATAAAAATCTTAGTCCTAATGAATGTGCCAATATTGCTCAGGTTCTTAACATGTTTTTGGTTTCTGACTCTAAAAAATACTTGGGAGCTCCTTTACTTCTTGGTCATTCTAAGATTAAGTCTTTTCATCCTATAATGCAGTTTTTGAAGCTATATTAAGCAATTACATTGGCACCACTGTCAATCAAGCAGGTAGATCCACCTTATTAAGTCTGTTCTGAATTCTTTAACAACCTATCAAATGGGATGTTTCAAAATCCCTACTACTTTGATTAGCAAACTTGAATCTTTGCAGAGGAATTTTTGGTGGGGGGACAGAATAGGTAAAGGGGTTAAATTTATTGCTTGGGATTCTATAAACATTCCTAAAGTATTAGGAGGTTTAGGATTTAGGAATCTTGAAACTTTCAATACTACTCTGATTTGTAAGCTTATTTGGAAGATTCTTACTGAATAAGATGAGTTATGGGTGAAAATCTTGAATGCTAAGTATTTTTATAATAGTAGCGTTCTCCATTTACAGAAACTTAATGATAATTGTTCTTGGATTTGGAGGAATATTTATAAATGCATTGAGATCATAAAGGTTAATAGCATTTGGGCTGTTAGATGTGGATCTAAGGTCAAAATTTGTCTTGATAATTGGATATTTGGTCTAGATCCCCCCTTACCAGCTGAAGGTTTGATTAAAACTGTATCTTATACTTATGTCTCTACTTTATTATTTGTTTTCCCCTGAATCTGATGAAAGTATTCTAGCTATGACTATTCCAGCTATTGGTACTGACATTCTTATTTGGATGCCAGATAGAAAAGGACAACTCGCAGTAAATAGTGCTTATAATGTTTTATCTAGTAATACTAGTGCTAATGCAGGAGGACAAGTTGTACCAGCTTAGATTTTGAAGGATTTATGGAAAGTAAATTTGCCCCACAAATTTAATTCTTTGCTTGGAAATGCATTATGGACATAGTCCCAACTAGAGACAAACTTTCTAAGTATAAACCAAACATAGAACTGCAATGTAGTCTTTGCAATCACCCTAATGAATCTATGAATCATATGCTGCTGGAATGTCCTTATGCTAGATCTTTTTGGTTGAGTTTAAACATAAATGTTGGACGGTAATGTAATGATGCAGCATGGTTCCCTTAGGAACTGGGTCATTTCTTGGTTTTCTGCAAGGAAAAACCTTATTTGGGAGCAGGAATCAATAGGCAAGAAATAAATAAGCTTCTTATGGTTGCTATTTGGACAATCTGGAAAGATAGGTGTTCTAAAGTGTTTCAGAACATCAATCCCAACAAAATGTTGTATTTAGAAAACATTCATAGGCTTGCTGCTCATGTCATTAATAATATTAATGTCATTAGTAACTCTTTGCAGGTGTTGAGATGGAAACCTTCAGATTCTGGTTTCATTAAAATAAATTTGGATGCATCTTTTTTGCAAGAAATTTACAGGGTGTTATTGGGCTAATTGTAAGAAATTTTGCAGGAAAATGCATTGGTGCTCAAGGGAAATACTTTGATGGAGGAATGATTGCAGGACTTGAAGTAGAGGAATTGGAATGCAAGGCCATGAAGGAAGTTGTATCTTGGGTTGTTGCAAAGAATTTCAATAGGGTTGTTTTTGAGTCAGATAGTGAAGTTTTAATAAAATCCATCAATGAACAATCACATCATGTTCACTGGAGGAATCAGTCTTTTGTTCTAGACATTCAGTTGTTGTTAAGAAAGTTAAGTTCTTGAAGATGTATTTCTGTTAAAAGAGAGGTTAATAGTGTGGCCGATAAGTTGGCCAAGAGAGCTAGAATTCTCAAAGGAAACTTTCAATACTCAAATGTTCTTCCTCGGGAGATACAGTCCTGGGTTGATCAAGACTATCATGTAACTTCTTCGTCTACATAATACAATGCTATTCTGAATCAAAAAAAAAATTATTTAAGTGTTTATAGAGTTATGTTCTTAGTAAGAATCAACCCCTCGAGGAAAAAAAAACCCAAAAAAAATAATACTTCTCCAAACAGTTCTCTCCAAAAAACAATACATTTCACGATACTTTTACTTTAGATTCTCGAATCATATTTATCTTTTGCACAAAATAACTACTCCTAACTACTAGGGATTATCCTACAAGATAACTAACCTACAAAATAACTACTCCTAACTACTAGGGATTATCATATTTAAATCATTTTTATTTTTCAATAGAAACCTCTCTCTTTCTCTCTGCCAA
Source organism: Papaver somniferum (assembly GCF_003573695.1). NCBI lineage: Eukaryota > Viridiplantae > Streptophyta > Magnoliopsida > Ranunculales > Papaveraceae > Papaver > Papaver somniferum. The sequence continues at coordinate 162,666,634 of NC_039361.1, forward strand.
AACCGTTTTTCCAAAACAAACTAATCCTATTTTTTCTCCATCTTCTTCATCCTAAATGCTCGGGTTTAGATATGGATTTCATATCCTCCGAGCAAATCGATATTGTTTTATTCACTAAATCTTGTTTAAATAAATAAAACCGCACTAGTTTGCTAAATCAAGATCTTGTTTTATGTATTTTTTTTTTTTATGTTTTCAATAAACATTATATGTATGACAATTCTTTGTCATATGATGTTTCGATTCCCTATTACAGCGATTTATTATTGCTCTTTGGATTGTCATATGGAGTTTGATGATATATTCAAGTACACCTTCTAAGATGACCAATTCTGGCGTGACGATGATCAAGATTCTTACAAAGTTGATCAATGGCTACCAGAAGGGGTTTTAATGATGATATTTGGAGCAAATCATTCCTTTTATGAAGGATTATATCTTAATGAGGAAGAAGTTTTCAAATGGTTGAAGTCTAATGAGAAGACCATTTTTTGGATTACATCATTTATCTTTTTGATCAACTATTTTGTACAATTGTTGTATTTCAGAAATTGGGATACATTATATTTTGTATTTTTTTATGTTATATCATTATGATATACTTGAATTATCATGTTATCATGATTCCAATCAGTGGAACGGTGATTCTCCACCACTATGTATCCCTTCAAATCTCAATTTTAATGAGGTAATTTAATAAATTATGGGTTTCAAACTTGAAACCCGTCTTTCTTTCAAAAAAATAAAATAAAAAAATAAATACATCCATAGACAATTATAACAAATACATACAAAAGCAGGCACGTAACATATACTTTAAGGTATGCTGGTTCAAATTGATAATTTTACTATCCGGTGGATTCTGTAATATGATATATAGAAGAAAAAAAGTGAGGACTTAACATGGGAAGGCAGTAAGGCACCACAATATGTTTGTACTTTAGAATAATCGAAGACCCTACAATGAAATAGGATGAAAAGTAAAAATATTAGGGTCTTCAATTATTTATTTTAATGAAGAAAGATATCTGAATGATCATCGGTCTGCAAGGGGAACTGTGGGAAGGGATTGAAGGAGGGTGGGGGTTAAACACAGGAGAGCATATGAGGAACGACAATGAAGGAATAGATTTCCTCGGTCTCTGATGATTGAGAATTACACAGAAGATACAAGGGGTTTAGGGATGGAACACAGAAACTTAATTAGATTAATAGAAATGTATGAATTGAACTCATTGTTTTGGCAAAAGTCACATTTGGCTTCATTGTTATCAGACTACAAAGTAAATAATCTGAACTTACTTAAAGCCATTCAACTGATTTAATATACTGTAAGATAGTAATGACCTCAAATTTATAATACTCTAAATCTAATATATTTCCAATTTTCTAGTTTAGGTTAGGTTTGCTTTTGTATCCACCATGTTTTACCCCTTTATAATTTGTGTAATGCTAACTGCTGATCATCTATATCAAAGGCCTCCTCATAAGCCCAAAACCATGTTCCTTCCTCGGGACCCTAATATCAATATTTGTATGATGGACGACCCCATCTTCCGCCGTGACAGCAACAGCTGCAATTTAAACTTACATTATAAGAAACTAGAAAAAGGAAAAGGAAAACTGTATACTTAACAACCACTGGATTTTGCACTTACTCTTGATAATCCCATCAGCACTGTCATCATCGCCAGCCCGTGCAACTGACCCCTGAGCTAGCCGAACAGCATCCTGCCAAGAACATGTTGAAGCATTGAAATGTGGAATCAAGACTACCCTGCTGCTATCATGTCCACCACCTATGCAAACAAACTTCTCCCTGGATTCGTGAACAACTGACACAAACTCTTCACTAACCATGTACAGCAAGGGAACACGTAGAAAGAAGATACCAAGTATGTGATCTGCGAAGGATGACAGTATTTTTTAACTATATTGTAAAGATATTTCAGATTTCAAAATGATATAGGAATACTATCAAGATTAATTACACGAGGCACTCCTCCATCATCTAACCAAGATGCATCCCTAGCAACTTGCATAGAGATATAATCGTATGCAATGTGCATTTGGCTCAAATCCGGGTTTTCTTGATTTAATACTCGGTGTGTGTTTTCACCAACTGTTTTCTCACCCTCCAATCGAGATCGCCGTTTGAGTTTCAGCAACATATCTTCCTTCATGGAGATATAATCGTATCCGTTTCATCAGTGTCAAGCTACCAGGTGTTACATCTGATCACTTGGACAATTTCCACTATCTACTTCAGATCCCTATTAAATTGTCTTTAACAATATCGACAACGGTACTTATCCACAACTCAAAAGTTTGTGATTATCTCCTTCATCTACTGGGTTTGTTAGCTCTCCACTGGCCATCGCTTCAACATCTACTTATGCGGTTTCTCAAATCACAAAGAAACTGAAAGACTCGGCAATTGATGATAAGTGATTAAATTTTATTTTATTTAATAATATTTGAATAAAATATTTACTACGAAAAGATGTTGTCTGTGTGTGCTGCTGAGAAAATGCTAAACGTATTTGGAATGGATGCTGATAAATTTTATTTTAGCTATCACGGCAGAAACATGTATATCATAAGATTTAAATCAGAGGACGACAAAAATACCATTTTGGACAAAAAAATATTCTTCTTTCGATGGCTAACTTTAAGATTTAACCAAGGATGCTTCTACTTTGAACTGGACAGATCTAGAAATCTCTTTTACTTTGCTCTATCTGCCTCATGAACATCAAACCGAGCAATTGTCGATAAAATGAGAGCAATGGTGGGACAGGTAATTGATGTTTCCCCTTCAACTGCTAGAACTGTCGGTAATTAGAAAGTTAAGGTCACTGTGAGGATTACCAAGGATACTCTCCTTGGAGACGTGGAATTTCTGTTTACAAACTCCGGTCAAGAGGATGCTAAAGTGATCCTCTCCTATATCGATGTTATCTAAGATTTGTGCTAAGTGTCTGGTCTGTAATCATAATAAAACCAATGGTCCTACTATCCAGAATATGCTGAAAGAAGAGGAGTCACAAATCCATGATTTCTTCACCACAAGATTTGCCAGTGCTCCTAGTACAGTCCTACCAACTACGTCTTCCATTGTACCCGTGTTATCAACTGCGAGTTCTGGATCAGCAATGGCTTCTTCTTCACAGGTTGTGATCTCAACCAATTTTACTGCTATATCACATGGGTAAAAGGCCTTGTTTGGTTTATGCAAAAGGTATTGACGGGTGGAGGATGCTACAAATAATGGCAGTGATGTCACCATGGTTAGCCCTAGTAAAGCTGATGAACACGTTATTTTCAATCCCTTAATCTCTCTTTTTGAAACTCCATTCTCTCTTCTTTTCCTCTTTGTTCATCATAAACATAATTGTTGTCTAACCTTCACATTACATATCATCCTTTTGGTGTCACTGGTTTTCACATGTGCACTCATATAGTGATCCATAGTGTTGTTTTATTATCTTTTTTGCATTATAATGCATCCCCTACCCTTGCTCTTTACTATTGATTTGTAAGTCTTCTTTTGTTCTGAATTCTGTCGTCACTCTAGCTATACTGTCCATTGTAAATCGTAAGTATTAGCTTGGGGTGTGCAGGGAATTGGCAATCCCCTGACAAGAAAACGTTCAAAAGATGAAATCTCCAGTCATTCTCCAGATCTTATTTCTCTGTCAGAAACCAAGACTGGGATACAGAAAATGACACCGATTCCATATCAATGTGGTTACTAAAATTATGGGATTCAAGGTTGTAGAGGATTATCTGGGGGCATGTGTGTTTTATGGATTTCAAATTGATCTCATTCAAAAAAAACGAAACCTTTGTACTTTTCTTCTTCCTATTGGTGCTTCTGTAGGTTCCTGGTTATTGCCCTGCATGTATTGAGCATTTTATGACAAGGAAAAACTTGAACAATGGTCTCCTATCCAATTTCTGAATGATACCTACAAGCTACCTTGGCTCCTTCTTGGGGATTTGAAAATTACTCTTTAAGTTCTGAGAAAAAGGAAGGAGGGTCTAATTTTAACTCTAGAGAAGCATAATTATGCTCAAGCAGCTGTTCAGAACCCTGGTCTATCCGATGTGGTTTGGTCTGGTGACCCTCTCACTTGGTCCAAACATCGACAAGGTCGGCAACTCATAGAGCAAAGACTAGTAGGCTTTGTTTCTCAACTTGATATGCATTTACCGTTAACCATACATTTATAATGTTGATTTTTGTCGACTATTAACTAAAATGTTTCAATATTTTCTCAGTTTCAATGGTTAAGTTTCGCTTAAAGGGGAGGAAAAATGTAAAATTAGATTTTACTTTACATACTAGACAAATGAATTTTCCTTTTGAGTTTGAGTTTTCAAAATATGATGATGCCTTTGTGATGTCTCAATGTATTTACTTTGTATATTGATATATACAAATTTAATTATGGAAATAGGTCTCATGTGCGCTACAATCAAATTATATGGATAAAAATAACCAACTGAAACACACCACTTTTTTTTTTTTTTTTTTAAAATATGGATAAATATTCAAACAAGGAGCAAAGTGAAATGTTGTTTGGCTGAAGAAAACGTATGCATCCCTACTTTTGTTGATGACCATAATAATATATTTTGAAAAGTTTTGCGTGTAAAATATAATTACTAGTTTCATATGGGTAAACATTATTTTGTAAAGAAAAAGAAAATTAGAACTTGGTTTATTGATTCAAAGTTTGATGAAAAACAATTTAGTTATGCTAAAAGAAAAGCTTCAAACTAAACTTTTGTTGTTTGATAAATACCCTAGATAATATATCTGAAATATTTAATCTCCCACAAAACATGTTTTAACAAAAAAGTCTTATTATTGTCGGCTAAATAATGTTATTTAGTGTCAATCTAATAAATTTCTTGTAGCAAAGAAAAGAAGTGCAACGTTCTATGATAAAATAAAATAAAAAGGACTAGAAAAATGGCTAAGAAGCAAAGACAGAGAGAGAATGAGAGGTAAAAAAAAAAATACTATCATAGGGTCAGGGTTTTGATACTTTCATTATTGTTGTTTACGGTGGTATATTGATTTATGTGAGTGTATCAATTTTGTGTGCTTAGTCATGGATAAGAGTGGGTTGCATTTTAGAAGTAGGTTTGTTATTTGTAGTTTCATTAGTATGCTAAGAGATATTGGTGGTAATAGTCGCTACTCTTGATGTAGATATGCATTTTTTAATATCCAAACATCTTATGAATTTTATAGTTTCTAATAACCGTGTACAAGGTGGAAACCATTGTTCTGGGGGTTAGTATGAAGTAATCGAGTACTCGAATTTTGTTTGTTCTTAAATTTAGTGTTGTGGTGCTAATGTTGATGCTTCGTTATATAATATATTTTTCTTCCAACTTACACGAATATGAATTACTCTACCCCTTAAGCTCAAAATGACAGTTATCTTGAGGTTTTCCACAAATATTGGCACGCAGTACATTATGAAAAATTCTTGTCTGATATCAGTACATCTTATTTATTGAATCTATTGAATCACCTGGTTTCATTTATTGAACCTATATAATATCATTACATCTTATTTATTGCATAACTAGGATAAGTTTTAAGACAATTGACCTTCAATAGTAAACTGGATATAGCCCGTGCCCTAACGGCACGACATGAGACGAAATAATTTTTGGTCATAATGATTTAAATAAGTACTACGAACTATAATATACTTTTTTTTTGACCCATACGAACTTGTAGCTGTGAAAGTCTTAGATATTTTTCATTATAAATCCGGTTACACTTTTGATCGATTAAAATAATAATTTCCGGAAAAAAATGTCAGGTAAATTATTTTATTTTGGCCTAAAATATTATTTTGTAGTCGATCCCCAAAAATTGGTGATCCTTGATACTGCTTTGCAACTATTTCTGGATAAGATATAACACCACTCTGCACGTTTTCCATATTCGATATTTGCAATACCAAATCAGCAGTTGAGAAGCTGGAGGTGAATCATGAGAATAAAAAAGGATTTGGTGATAGTGATGGGTCAGTAATTTAAGGTTTGGATAACGATGTTCAATCGTGTTTATAAAATATTTGGTTATATTCTGACAACTATGCCGAATCTTCATCGATGTTTGCAACTATTTCTGGATAAGATATAACACCACTCTGCACGTTTTCCATATTCAATATTTGCAATACCAAATAAGCAGTTGAGAAGATGGAGGTGAATCATGAGAATAAAAAAGGATTTGGTGATAGTGATGAGTCAGTAATTTAAGGTTTAGATAACGATGTTCAATCGTGTTGTTATGGAGGAAAAGACAATCAAGATCAAGAAGATAATAAAATAAACTTAGTAGATGCAGCGGAGAAAGGTAACCATCCAAAAAGTCGAGATTTATGAAAAGATTTAGGTTTCAGTGTCAGTTTATCTTTGATAAGGAATGTGATTCCAAGCTAGGTCCCATTTGCGAGGCAAGGAAGAATGCAAGCTTGCGAGTCTACATGTCATATCTAGGTCAATTATAAGCTTTAAAATAACATTTATTTTTCACTAAAATTAAAATTAGGCCTATAATAAAATAACATTTCCATTTTCACTAAAACTAAAATTAGGCATGTGATTGAAGTGAAAGGTTTTGGTGATTTATTATTTGGATATAGATTTTCTTTGATTGTTTCAGGAGAGAAAGAAAGTTATATAAAAATGATTCTTTTTGTATTTTTAACAAAATATTCTATGTTCTTTGCAAGTTGGTGAAGGACATTAATCTTTAACATAACGAAATCAAAATTTTACATGTTGTAACCACAAATATTCTAATGATATTTGTTCTTTTTAGGTTGATGAAGGTGGGCTAATTCGATTTAAAAAAATATGAGTCAATTTTTCTAAAGACACGTACTAATGATTTGATCATGACAGTCTTTTATGTGTCCAAATTATAGATGACCGTCCAATTAGAAAAACACCATTGTCCCTTATAATATGGATAAACAATTAATATACTAAGTAATCTACATATATTTGGTTTGATATTAATATCGTATCAACTAATGAAACTTCTTGATTAATCATAGTTTGTCCCTGTAGTTTATGTTGCTTGTTGTAATGCAAATAACTTTCGCCTTCGTCTGATGATGATTTGGTTCTAATTACTATGGGTTTATAGTAGGCTAAGTTATTTTTGAAATTTAAAATATTTTGAGATCATATACTCGAATGTAGGCAAAATTATAAATTTTTTTCTATGATTGTTTGTAATTTTTACTGATAATTTTCTTAAGTAGATATCAACCCTCCTGGTTTTAAATGAACATTTCAAATTTGCTACTCCCTCCGTCCTAAATTAAGAGTCTGTTTTTGACTTTGTCAAGATATTAAGGAAATCCTATAAAATATCATGACTAGCCCTTGACTAGCCTATTTAATGTTATATTATTAGCAAAACTAAATTATTAGCTTAAATTTGGAATCCATAATTGGGGGATATCAAAACTAATTGGAGGATAGAGGAAAATGACAAAACCTGGATTCAAATATCAATTCAGGGTCACCCCTTATCTACCCCTCACTAATCATGTTTAGTGGTTAAATATAATTAGGTATAAGTTAATAGTTTAGTTTGATAATCATTAGAATAAATAATTATCATTGAATTTGTTGATGCAACGACACTAAATCAAGATATTTATGATCATGAAAGTTTATGGAAGAACCAACCATGAAAGTAAACAAGATGAATACACAAGTGCTCCAATTAGTCATATATAGGTATTAATGTATTGAAATTTGATTTTTTTTTCATTGAATCCGCCATTTTTACACCTGAAAAACTCAATTCTGACATGGTAAAAGTATTATCGAGCATGCCGATAGTGGTGCCGGCATGGTCGATTCCCAAATGAACCATGCCGGTTTGAGGACAAAAACATACATAATTTTTTTCTTCTGAAATAACAAGCATTGGCATGGTATTCATCCTGAATAACCATGCTGGAACTCAGTGTCAACATGGTCTTCATCATAAATAACCATGTCGGTACTGAGGAACCCAGTATCGGCATGGTCTTCATCCTAAATAACCATTCCGACACTCACTTCCGGCATGGTCTTCCTCACTTCCGGCATGGTCTTCATCATTTCTGACATGGTCTTCATCACTTCCGGCGTGGTCTTCATCACTTCCGGCATGGTCTTCATCGTTTCCGACATGGTCTTCATCACTTCCGGCATGGTCTTCATCACTTCCGAATGTAAAAAAAAATCGTTTTCAAAGTGAGGAGCCGGCAGAGAAGGAGAAGAGAATTTGAAAGGGAGTGGGGAAAATTTTGAATTTGAAAGGGAATGGGGAACATTTGGGTTTCAAAGATTTAACCCTAAAAGAGATTAATAATAAGTGGAGATGGAAATGGGGGATATGATTTTGTTTTTTGATTTTTATTTTGAGGGAAGGGTACTTTAGAATTTTTGCCCCCCAAAAACACCCCTTAGTAGACATTATTGGTTGGGGGAAGTAATTCATATCCCCCAATTAGTTTTCATATCCCCCAATTGCGTGTTATAAATTTGATAATATTATTATTTTAGGAAAATTTTAGTTTGATAGCTTAAATTTTTATTTAAAAAATGAATGACAATTAATATAAAGATATTGAGTAAGTTTTTTCCCTTGTATATGGTGATATTATTTAAGATTTTGATATTTAAAATGAATTTATGATTATTAAAAATAAAGGGTATATTTGACAGTTCAAGGGAAAAGTATGTCTATAAACAGAGCTGAAAGATAAAAAGGGACAGACTAAAGTAAAAAAGGACAGAGGGAGTATTATTCTTGGTTCTAAGAGGTCGAATGTTATCATTTGTATTTTGTGTTAAACTATATATTTTGCTTTGTAGTTGTACAAGAAGTTGCAAAACTCACCATCTGAGTTCCGCTTTGAGTGACGCTCCAAATCCTTGTTCTCAATTTTTGATTTTTTACTTTTTAATCATATATATCCTTTGACACCTAATACTCAAGTATTAAAATTATGAGATTGCAATAAAAAATTTATGTAAAATATTGTTCGGTTAAACCCACATGCATTGGTATGTCAATCCTAAAATATTCAAATTTAGATGTCAAAACCATTTGCTTGAATTGCTTGCTAAAGTCAACTTTGTCATGTTAGACGGAAGTTGTAATTACATAACAAGTAATTTTTTAGTTTCCTTATTGAAGACTGGAGACTAAAAAACAAATAAATACATTATCCTTCAAAAAAAAGGTTAGTAATCGAAAACTTTTCTTTTTTATAATCATTTTCACGTTTCTCGATTTCGCAAGCTATTAAAGGAAAAAATAATCGAATATGCATGCTCTCGCTTTAGTACGAGATACTTGATCATTTAATATGGTCAAAGTATTGAAGGAATTATGTTACATAACTTAATTTTACACAATGCTCTGTACGGTTTTCTGAAATAAGCTTCCTTGTTTCGGGAACCAATGATCTATCAACTAAGGACCCGATTTCACTCATTGATATTGAAGTTCCGTAAAAAGAAAAGTAAATATCGAATATTAACAGTTAATAAATTGGGCTTCAAAAACTGAATTCTAAATATTACTGAAACTGAAAGAATCGAAAAGTAAGTGCCACTGATGAGGTGCAAAAAATTAGTGTACGATTTCCGAAAAATGAATTGTGAAATTGTTTAGTTACTCTCTATAGGGGTTTTAAAAACTATTAACATAGGTTTCAAAACTTGCCTTTATATATTTCTTAGAAAATTTTCGCAAACTAACCAAGTAGGTTGGGAAATCTCATGGTCATGAACATTCTACACATGCTGCTTATAGTTTCCTTGGAAATGCTAGAACATGCATGATCTTACTTCCACCTTATGGATATTAGATTGATGTGTCATGTATGTAACTTAGTTAATTAAATTAGTGACAACTAATGAACGATATTTTATTTACGTAATGGTTGTCCACATGCTAACTTAGGGAGTATTAATACCTAAGATTGATAGATCTTGTTATGCTTAGCATTATTATTTATGTGCACATATTTATAAGTAATTTACATATAACTAGTAGCCTTGTTTAGTAAAATCTATTTCGCACATGTAACAATATATCTATGGTAGTAAATGCAGTGGGATATGTTAGAGCATTGCTCGGTCGAACTCGCATGCATTGCTATCTCAAGCATGTTTGTCAATGTTAGTGATCAAAATTATAAGCCTTGATTTCTATTCTATTATAGATAAAGGTCTCGGACTAGGATAGAAAGTGTAGTTGAGCTCAAGAACTCTGTGGCAATTGATGGTTATTTTTAATTGAGTTGTAGTAATAGGTTCGTTCAAGACTTGTGAAAGCGGATTTTTAGACTTAATTTTTATAAATAAAAATAGCAAACAAAATTAAAAAGATGTTGTGAAAATTATGGAGAGAATGGGGCTAGGATTCCACCATTGGTCGATATTAGTGATTTAATAAAACAATAATTATGCAACTCAACATTCAAATTGATTCTAATAGTATTGCCTAGACATGTAGATTTCCAAAAGAATAGATATTAATCCAAGCTTAGAATATCAAAACTATAAAGCAAGCATATTCTATCAAGAGAAAATACAACAAACTAATTAAAATCATATTATCCAATTTTAGTTCAATGCAAAAATCATAATATAATTCCTATAATTAATTTAAAATAAAGATATATCACTTCTACTGAAACAACAGCTTCCTCCATAGCCCCAATGATTGGATTTAGCTCATCATCATGTTGGAATCACGCTTAAAAGTTGATTTCATTGCTCAAAGTGTTTACAAAGATGAAAATGAGAGAAAAATGATTAAGACAGGTTTTGTAACAATTATATTTGTTACAAACCAGAGAACGATACAGATAAAGTGTCACTGTCACTGTAGCTTCTAGACTGTTGATCAACTGTCGCAGTCACTGTAGCAAATAAGACTGCTCTGTGTGGGTCTTATGTTCTTCGTGTTCTTGGTGCAGCGGCAACAATGGTGGTTTCTGCAACTTTGTTTTTCAACTCTGTGACGTTCTAAAATGCTTCCAATCCTCTCCGTCCCCGCTCTACTGATTTTATACACCTTATATAGCCTATCATGCACAAGAAATATCCTTCATAACTGCGAATGATTCTTTATTACTCGGCATTAAGGAAAATATTCTCGGGAATATTTTCTTACTTTTTTTTTTAAATCTCTTCCGAGCCTTGATTTGACCCAAACGCACTCCTTACACGCTCCAAAATATTTTTATAAGGTTGTATACCCGTGCAGGGCTGATATCTTCACGCCACATCCACCAGAAAAATCGTGTTTTGGTCACTCCTCTGTTTTTTTCCACACGAGATTGTAGCCAAACTTAGACGAATCCAATTGGATTACCAGTCCTATTTAGTTAAGGCATGACATTTATAACCAATTTCCACGATTTAATCTCCCTAAAACTCGCCTAAAATCCAACCAGAAAATTATGCGGTTGACTGGCAAGTTTTCCTGCCAAACTAAGAATTCAAAAGATGAAGGAGGGCACCCCTTATCCAGATTAAGGGGTGCGAATATCCAGACGGGTGCTAATGAAAAATTTGGGCTTCACGTAGCCGTGGTATCTCCTTAGCAAAATCTGGGGTCCGTATAGCAAATGTCCTCCTGGAGTGCTCCAAGTGATTTTTCGAGCCAAATTTTCCAACAATATTTATTTCCAAAAAAATACCTATGAACACACAAAACACCATAATAAGTACGAAATCGAGTACCAACAACACGGAAAATTGAGGACAACTTATACACAAAAATGTGTCTATCAAATAACCCCAAACCTATTATTTGCTAGTCCTCGAGCAAATCTAATCTAGAAAATAAAATGACTACACTTAGCACGTGCAGCAAGCTGTTAACCGCTAGGTGGCCCTAGCGGCGGAGTGTTGTCTCCGGAGGGTTTACCAGAGGTGTACCCACAAAACCTTTACTCTAGACCCTAGATATCTACGAAGAAACTTGGAAGGAAATAAAGAATCTCCTTGGTTGGCATACTCTCATTGACTACATGAGGAAGTACCCTGATCCGAAATTCCAATTGATGTACAAGAGTTTGCACTCAAGCATACTAAAATTCATATTAAGTGACAGAGCTCTACTCAGATAGTTTCTGTACATCATAACCGGAGACAACCAATAACATGGAATGATTAAGAAGATGGATAAAGAGAAAAAAAAAAGATGGTTTAAAGTGAACGGTGTTTCCCAATCTGTCTGAAGGCTTCTTCCAAGATGAACCTATCCTAATGGACTGAGATACCGGTCTGACTAATATCAACACAACTGGCATATACAAGGGGACCAGTGGTCAATAAACCTAACTCTAGGTCAACAAAACTGGCATATACAAGGGAACCAGTGGTCGACTTTATTGAATTTATTCCGGTTGGTCTGATGGTCTGGTCTCAATTTTTTTATTTTGTTATCCCAGTCACTCTATTTCATCCTGGAAATGGTAACAACTTGAATCGTGTGCCCCACCAAATCACTTAAAAAAATAAAAACAGAAGGATTAGGATTCAGCGAGATATGGCGAAACTACCATGTTTTTTTTAATTCTAACACCTGAGCTATGTGCTTTTATGAATAGACTATTTAGATGTTTCCATCTAATCAGATTGGTTCCTCAACTCCTACAACCAAGATGTTCCCATCCACTTAGATTGGTTAGTGCCAACCTTAATAAGCATAAATTTCTAGGCTTTGGAATTTATTTATTGCAACTAAAATCTAACCAAAAAGATTCTTCCCCTCCCCCAAACTGAAATCTAACATTGTCCTCGATGTTCTAAAGATGAAGCATGAACAAGAAGAAAGTGTTACCACTTGATGGATGGAAAAAGAAATAAGGGAGGATATTACCGTAAGCATGAGCGTGGGTGCCTCCCAGGAAATGCTAAATTTAAAGTCTTTAGCTAGACATCAAATACCTCAAAAAGGATAATCACCTTCCAAAGTCATATACCAATAGTCAAAAAAATTGTGGGTCCATAAGACAAAATAGAGCTGACACAAATATGAGACAACTGCACTGGTTCAGAAAAATGAAAAGAAGGAACACGTGCTCATCTAAGGTTTCTGTCAAGACAATTGGGTTTATCTTGGGAGAGTAATTGAACTTCATATGTGTGTCTCGATAAACAAATTCATCCAAAAATCGGGTCTCTAATACCTTGGTTGCCTCCTGGACAGTATCAGGAGGATCGGGTTGCGAAGTCTGAATAGACTCAAGTAATATCTTAGACGCACAAGGGTCGATTCCCAAGTTAGGGACTCTAATTAGGGATACGTTACAATCACAAGAACCATCACTACCCCCAAACTTATGGTTTTCATTACTCACAGACGAACCTCTAACTATTGCTTGATTTTCCGGATCTTCAGAGTCCTTAAAATACTTCTTCTAGTTCTCTACCCCCAAACTTAGGGTCATCATTACTCTCAGAAAGACCTAAAACTATTGCCTGAATTTTTGGGTCCATAGAATCTTTAAAATACTCAAGAGCTTCTTCTAAAGATTGATCACACATCTTATCTAAGAGAAGGGTTTCCTCAAAATCATATAGAGATTCTACCAGTAAAGTGTCAAGCCAATTATCCTGAACTAAAGTACTAATCATATTCACTTATTTTAAATCATCGTTCTCAGAAGGTTGTCTAGTAACATTAAAGACATTTAGTTCAGTGGTCATATTACCAAAGGATATGTTCATAAGCCCAGTCCTACAGTTGGTGACAGCGTTAGCTGTGGCTAAAAATGGGCGACCTAAAATCACCGGGATTTGAGCACTTGGGTCCTGAACAGGCTGGGTGTCTAGAACAACGAAATCCACTAGACAAATAAACTTATCAACCTCAATCAGAACATCCTCTATAACACCACGAGGTACTTTGACAAACCTATCAGCTAATTGTAGTGTCATTTTAGACGGTTTCAACTTACCAAGACCTAGCTAGTTGTATACATGATACGGGAGTAATTTAACACTAGATCCTAAGTCAAGTAAAGCTTTATCGACCATGTGATTTCCAATCGCACAAGATATGGTGGGGCATCCAGGGTCCTTATACTTGGGGGGTGTTTGGTTCAGAATAATGGAACTTACTTGACCATCTAAAAAGGCTTTCTTTTGGACATTAAGCTTACGCTTTCGTGTACAAAGATCTTTAAGGAACTTGGAATAAGCAGGAATCTACCTAATTGCTTCTAACAAAGGAATATTAATTTTCACCTGCTTAAATGTTTCCATTATCTCATTGAAAGTCGACTCCTTCTTTTTTGGGTCTAACAACTGTGGGAATGGGGCTTTGGGAACAAAGCCGGGCACAACAGGAATTTCTCTGGATTCCTTATAGATTGTTTCAGTTTCCTCAGCTACGGGTTCCTCTTGGGAAGTAGAATATGGAACTACAGTATGTCCACTAGGCATGGTTACCTTATTGTCTACTGGTTTACCACTCCCAAGGGTTTTTATTGAATTCACATGATTGTATGATTTCTCTCCTTTAGGGTTAGGATCAGGATGACTAGGGAACCTTCCTTCTTCACACTCACTAATAAACTTAGATATATGGCCAACTTTAAGTTCTAATTTAGCAAGAGTCTGGGAATTATTCTTCAAATTCTGTCTGGTTTCTTGTTGAAAGCTAAGGTGGTTAGCGGATAACATATCATGGTTCTTTGCTAACATAGTAAGAGATTCTTCTAAGGTAGAGATCTTTTTCTCAAAAGTGTTCTTAAACTGGGGTTGACCTGAAGAGTTGTTATTATAACCAAAACCTGGGGAGGCTGAGAATTACTAGACTGACCTGGATTATGTCCCTTAGACCAAGAAAAATTAGGATGGTTTCTCTAACCAGGGTTGTAGGTCTCTGAGTATGGGTCAAACTTCTGACGGTTCTCAAACCTAGCATTGTTATAGACAGCATGAGCTTGCTCTTCACTAACCTGACCTTACCAAAATGAGTTATCGGGATTTATTCCACAACTAGAGACTTGAGAGGCTCTATTAGGTTCAACAGGGGACCTATTTTTAGACTGACCCATTTCCAAAGATTCTAAACTTCTAGACAAAGTAGCAAACTTAGCATCTGATGCAAAACTCGTATCTACCATATTGATGCTACTTCTATTAACCAAGAGTCTTTTAGGGGGTTCAACACAAGACTCTCATTGTTGGTATTTTTCAGCGACAAAAACTAAGAAGGTAAAAGCATCATCAACATTTTTACTAGTGAAATCACCAGTGCACATAGACTCGACCATGATTTTGGTCGAATAGTCTAAACCATCATAAATAATCTCTACAAATTTCATCTTATCAAATCCATGGTGAGGACACTGGGATAGGAGATCATAAACCATCATAAATAATCTCTACAAATTTCATCTTATCAAATCCATGGTGAGGACACTGGGATAGGATATCATTGAATCTCTCTAAACACCTATAAAGAGACTCTCCATATTTTTGCACACTAGCACTAATTTTCTTCATAACAGCTGCAGTTTTATGCTTAGGGTAGAATTTCATAGAGAAAGCAGCAATAAGTTCCTGCCATGTTTCAATGGATTCATACGGTAGGTTGTTCAGCCAGGTCTTGGCTTTATCTCTCAAGGAAAAGGGAAACATCTTAAGTTTCAAAACTTCATCAGTAAGGTCTTTTATTCTAATTGTCCCACAAATTTCCTCAAAGTCCCTAATATGAAAATAAGGGTTCTCATCATCTTTTGCTAAGAATATAGGGATCATCTGAAGAATACTAGGTTTTATCTCGAAATTAGCCGTAGTGGCTGGCAATTTAATGCACGAAGCTCAGATGGTCCTAGTTTGGAACACGTAATCTTTCAAAGTTGCCATCGCTGGCACAGCTGAAGTACTAGGGGTACTTTCTTCACGAAGACACGGATTCTCAAAACTGAAATTTCCAAAAACGGGGCTCTCAAAAGAAGAGTCTTCGAGCTCCCCGCCTTCACAAGAAGAACTATTAGGTTTATCGCTAATCAACCGACCTAGAGTGTTTCTTTTCCAAGCACGATATCTAATAACCTCGGGCATACACTAGAAAAACAAAAGAAAAAGAAAAAAGAAAAATCCTAAAAAGGAAGGGAAGTTCTATGCAAACACAAACAAGGCTGACTCCACCATAAAAAACCTACTGATTTCTAGCAAACAAAAAGCATGATGGCTCCACTTAGATTGTTTCTAGACCAGCTTCTAATCTTTCGAAAAGGAACTCGTTATAATCTGAGCAAACCTCTCTGGAATCAATCCGAGTTAAAGTAAGTTGAATCGAGACGAGGGAAGTTGCGTGGAGCTTTGATACCCAAGGCCTCACCGGCGTTACAAAGAGGCGTATTCAACTCACATAAACCATCATAAACTTCAAAGTATTCTCAAAAGAGTAAGCAATATTTTTCGAACTACTTTCCTATTAAGCTCCTTACCCTATCGGTCTCGTTCTATTCCAAATTTTAAAGCTTAGGTTCGCGTTAAGTATCGTTTTCCTAAGGAGGGCAAGAAGAGAAAGGTGTTGAAATCCAAACCCTTATGTTGTATGGCCAGGCCTTGCCCTGTACTAGGAAATTAAAGCAGTCGTATTCAGTTCCTCGACATATATGCAAACGAAGGAATACAGTAACTCGCTGACAGGAGATTCGCGAGTGTTTCGAAAAACTTACCTCCCGTTCCATACGGGGGATGAACCGTTGTAGTCGACTCGGGCCACAACTCCTATGTCATGTACGAACCCGAGGGGCCGAGGCGATATCGTAATCGCCATCATTCTCTGCAGATAGTGAATATTTAATACTACCCTTCTGTAGGGTTTAAAAATGAAATAATGTCCAAGTCCAAAGTCCAAATAGGGAAGTGCCAAAAATAAAAAGAGAATTACAAAAATAGAGAATATCCTAATACAATTTCTAAATTAATTTTTAGACTTAATTTTCTAAATAAAAATAGCAAACTAAATTAAAAAGATGTTGTGAAAATTATGGAGAGAATGGGGCTAGGATTCCACCATTGGTCGATATTAGTGATTTAATAAAACAATAATTATGCAACTCAACATTCAAATTGATTCTAATAGTATTGCCTAGACATGTAGATTTCCAAAAGAATAGATATTAATCCAAGCTTAGAATATCAAAACTCTAAAGCTAGCATATTCTATCAAGAGAAAATACAACAAACTAATTAAAATCATATTATCCAATTTTAGTTCAATGCAAAAATCATAATATAATTCCTATAATTAATTTAAAATAAAGATATATCACTTCTACTGAAACAACAGCTTCCTCCATAGCCCCAATGATTGGATTTAGCTCATCATCATGTTGGAATCACGCTTAAAAGTTGATTTCATTGCTCAAAGTGTTTACAAAGATGAAAATGAGAGAAAAATGTTTAAGACAGGTTTTGTAACAATTATATTTGTTACAAACCAGAGAACGATACAGATAAAGTGTCATTGTCACTGTAGCTTCTAGACTGTTGATCAACTGTCGCAGTCACTGTAGCAAATAAGACTGCTCTGTGTGGGTCTTATGTTCTTCGTGTTCTTGGTGCAGCGGCAACAATGGTGGTTTCTGCAACTTGGTTTTTCAACTCTGTGACGTTCTAAAATGCTTCCAATCCTCTCCGTCCCCGCTCTACTGATTTTCTACACCTTATATAGCCTATCATGCACAAGAAATCTCCTTCATAACTGCGAATGATTCTTTATTACTCGGCATTAAGGAAAATATTCTCGGGAATATTTTCTTACTTTTTTTTTAAATCTCTTCCGAGCCTTGATTTGACCCAAACACACTCCTTACACGCTCCAAAATATTTTTATAAGGTTGTATACCCGTGCAGGGCTGATATCTTCACGCCACATCCACCAGAAAAACCGTGTTTGGTTCACTCCTCTGTTTTCTTCCACACGAGATTGTATCCAAACTTAGACGAATCCAATTGTCTTACCAGTACTGTTTAGTTAAAGCAGGACATTTACAACCAATTTTCACGATTTAATCTCCCTAAAACTCGCCTAAAATCTTACCAGAAAATTATGCGGTTGACTGGAAAGTTTTCCCGCCAAACTAAGAATTCAAACGATGAAGGAGGGTGACCCTTATCCATAGTAGGGGGTGTGAATAGTCAGGTGGGTGCTAATGACAAATTTTGGCTTCACGTAGCCGTGGTAGCTCCTTATCCAAATCTGGGGTCCGTATAGCAAATGTCCTCTGGGAGTTCTAGGAGTGATTTTTCGAGCCATATTTTCCAAGAATATTTATTTCCAAAAAAATACCTACAAACACACAAAACACCATAATAAATACGAAATCGAGTACCAAGAATACAGAAAATTGAGGAAAACTTAGACACAAAAATGTGTCTATCAGCAATCATCATACAAGACGAAGGACTACTCAAGGAACTGGTGGAACTTCATCGAAAAAAAGGTATGTGGAGATTTGAACTTATCTATCATATTCAAAAGTATATTTACTCTATCTTTAATTCTTGAGACAAAAGTCGTTTTGATATATAGACTTTAATTATACACATTTTCTATTTCGAGTCGAGTTTATCTCGCCTACCTATTTCTCGAAATATGTGTTGGTAAGCTCTCACTTTAGCCAAATTCATATTTACCTAGTGACAGTGTCATGTTATGTTTCAATCACTTTGAAAATTGCTCTGACGAAAAATGGTTTGTGAATAACGGTTGTATAACGTCCTCTGAGAATGTTTCAATGATTGAAATGAGAGTTTAAACTATATAACCATTGGTAGGATATAAGAATTGTTGTGGAAATACATATATGTATAAGTCCTTATTCCTTGAAACAAAGTTTGCGAACTTTGTTGATCTAGAGAAACGAAATGTGGCGCGAGCCTGATAGACACATTTTTGTGTTTAATGTGCCCCGATTCTATATATTGACAGCGCCAAATTTTGTACTTATTATGGTCTTTTATGCTTTTGTAGGTGTTTTTGGATAAATAAGGCTTTGCGACGAAATTGGCTAAAAATGTGGCCTTTGGATCTCCGTTGATAGTGTATACAGAAATACTCCGGAGGAACGCCAGAAAAGTGCGGAAAATGTCCCAGAAAAATTACTAAAGAATTTAGTTTGGCACCCACACTTTGGATAAGGGCTACCTAGGGCATCCCAAGGCAGTGGATAAAGGCGCCCGTACTCTGGATAAGGGCAGCCTATCTTTCAAAATTCAAAGCACAAAAGGGCGGGAAAATTGGCTGTCGAGGAGCAGTTTTGGAGCAGAAATTTGAGCGAGTTTGGAGGTGATTCAATGGGTAAAATTGGTATGCACGGACTCTAGAAGACACAGGAGGCATGTTACAAGCGATTAGACCCATCCAATTGGGCTAGATAACTCGAAAATCTCACTCAAAGTCTATAACAGGACACGGTCTCTGTTTAGGGTTTGGGATTGTTTGAGAGATTTATGGGATATTCTTAAGTGAGATAAACATCAAATCAGTTGAGTCCAAGTCATAGAATAGATTGGTGATGAGAGAATAGCTAACAAAACAGTGGAACACAACAAAAAGGGAATTATTCTTCCAACTGCCTGTAAAGAATAATGGGAATTTTCAGCGATTTCGATCGAGTTTCTAGGGGATTTAAAGCCTATAAATAGTTGGGTTTATGTCATAGAAGAGGAGGGGAAAACCTGAGGAGAGAGCTTAGAGTCCAGGAAAGCCGGGGAGAAGCGATTACAGAGAAGACAGTGCTGTTGCTGCTGTTCGAGGAGGAGGAAGAAGATGAAGAACAAACACTTCTGAAGTGTCGTTCTTCAACAGTGCAAACAGCAAACTCGCTGTGTCGTTCTTATACATCACTTAAGTTGTATCGATTATTTTGAGCACTTACCCCTTTGTAACACTGACGTTGTAACACTATTACAGCGTTACAAACTTCAATTATCAATTATTGTCATCAATAAAAACACTTATTTAGCCATGAATACATCTTGTGAGTGTGTTTTTGGGTTGAGGAGCTAAACACATTAGCCGAGACAACGGAGGAAGCCATTGGCACATAATTAATTGGTATAATTCTAATTTTACTATTTATTTGCAATATTATTATTTGATTATTTGCATGGAATTGAAATTGAAATATTAGTTTTTATTGAATAGTTGTGAATTAATTTGATGAAGCATGCTGGGTTTTAAGAACTTTTGATGTTTTATACTCTTTTATTACAATTATTATTTCAAAAATATATTTGAGGCAAATATTAGAATTATTTTTAAACATAGAATTGCATGAATATTATTTAGAGTTTATTATTTATTTAGTCAATGGTGGAATCCTAGTCTTGGTATTTTTCTCTAAAGCTTTGAATTATTTTATTTATTTGCTTGTTTAATTTAAATTTGAAAATTGTTTCCTTCACAAGTCTGAAAAGACCCCTTATTACCACTACAACTACAACGACAATTGAAAAACCATCAATTTTTGGCGCTGCCGACGCGGATTTGTGTTTAGGTAGCCTTTTTTTTAGATTTATTTTTTATTATTTTTATTTGTTCCTTTTTACGTTTCTTTTTGTCTTTGTTACAGGTTTGAAGTTGGATATTAAGGACTTGGAGAGAAAAAAACTCAAAGCGAAAAGAGAAGACAAAAAGAAGATAAATAATTTATTTTTTTAGGATTTAGTTTTATTATTATTTTTTTTAGAATTGTATTAGGAAATATTTTGTAATTTACTTTTTGTTTTTGCACTTTATTTTTGGACTTTGGACTGTGAACTCGGGGACATTTTTATTTTATTTTTATACCCTACGGAAGGGTAGTTTAAATACAATCTGTTTGCATGGAAGGATGACGATTAAAATATCGTCTCGGCCCCTCGGGTTCGTACATGACATAGGAGTCGTGGCCCGAGTCGACTACAGCGGTTCTTCGCCTGTCTGGTACGGGAGGTAAAACTCTAATCACCCGCGAATCTCCAGCAAGTGGGTTTACTGTTTTCCTTAAGGTGAATATATGCTGAGGACTTGAATATGGATGCTTTAATTTTCTAGTAAAGGGCAAGGCCTGGACAAATTAAGATAAGGACTCGGATTTCATCACCGTTTCCTTCTTGCCCGCCTTAGGAAAACGAAACCAAACGCGAACCTAAGCCTAAAATTTTGATTAGAACGAGACTTATAGGGTAACGAGCTTAACAGGAAAGTCATTCAAAAAAATATTGGTTACTCTTTTAAGCAAACTTCGAAGTTCTTGATGGTTCTTGTAAGTTGAATGTGTGACTGCCCGCCTTGTAATACCGGTCAGGTCTTGGGTATCAAAGCTCCACTGAGCTTTCCTCGCCTCTATTCAACTTACTTTAACTCGGATTGATTTCAGAGTAGTTTGCTTAAATTGTAACGAATTCCCTTTCGAAGGATTAGAAGATGGTCTAGAAACAATCTAAGTGGAGCCATCATGCTTTTTGTTTGCTAGAAATCAGTAGGTTTGCTGTGGTGGAGTCAGCCTTGTTTGTGTTTGCATAGAACTTCCCTTCCTTTTTAGGACTTTTGTTTTTAATTTTGTTTTTCTAGTGTATTCCCGAGGTTAGAAAACGGGCTTGGAAAAGAAACACTCTAGGTCGTTTGATTAGTGACAAACCTAGTAGTTCTTCTTGTGAAGGCGGGGAGCTCGAAGACTCTTCTTTTGAGAGCCCCATTTTGGAAACTTCAGTTTTGAGAATCTGTCTCTTTGTGAGGAAAGTACCTCTAGTACTTCTGTTGTGCCAACGATTGCAACTTTGAAAGATTACATGTTCCCAACTAGGACCAACCGAGCTTCGTGCATTAAATTGCCAGCCACTACGGCTAATTTCGAGATAAAACCTAGTATTCTTCAGATGATCCCTATATTCTTAGGAAAAGATGATGAGAACCCTTATTTCCATATTAGGGACTTTGAGGAAATTTGTGGGACAATTAGAATAAAAGACCTTACTGATGAAGTCTTGAAACTTAAGATGTTTCCATTTTCCTTGAGAGATAAAGCCAAGACCTGGCTGAAAAACCTACCATCTGAATCCATTAAAACATGGCAGGAACTTATTGCTGCTTTCTATATGAAATTCTACCCTAAGCATAAAACTGCAGCTGTTAGGAAGAAAATTAATACTAGTGTGCAACAAGAGGGAGAGTCTCTTTATAGGTTTTTAGAGCGATTCAATGATCTCCTATCTCAGTGTCCTCACCATGGATTTGATAATATGAAACTCGTACAGATTATTTATGATGGTTTAGACTATTCGACCAAAGCCATGGTTGAGTCTATGTGCGCTGGTGTGTTCACTAGTAAAAATGTTGATGATGCTTTTACCTTCTTAGGAGCTATCGCTGAAAAAATCCCAACAGTGGGAATATTGTGTCGAACCCCCTAAAAGACTCTTGGTCAATAGAAGTAGCACCAATATGGTAGATACGAGTTTTGCGTCAGATGCTAAGTTTGCTGCTTTGTCTAGAAGGTTAGAAGATTTGGAAATGGGTCAGTCTAAAAATAGGTCCCTTGTTGAACCTAATAGAGCCTCTCAAGTCTCTAGTTATGGAATAGAGCCCGATAATTCATTTTGGGAAGGTCGGGTTAGTGAAGAACAAGCCCATGCTGTCTATAACAACGCTAGGTTTGAAAATCATCAGAAGTTTGACCCATACTCAGAGACCTACAACCCTGGTTGGAGAAACCATCCTAATTTCTATTGGTTTAAAGGCCAGAGTCAAGGCCAGTCTAGCAATTCTCAGCCTCCCCTAGGTTTTGGTTTTAAGAATTCTTCAGGTCAAACCCAGTTTCAGAACACTTCTGAGAAAAAGATCTCTACCTTAGAAGAAACTCTCACTATGTTAGCAAATAACCATGACATGCTATCAAAAAACCATCTTAGCTTTCAACAAGAAACTAGGAAGGAGTTGAAGAATAATTCCTAGAGTTTTGCCAAATTAGAAATTCAAGTAGGACAAATAGCTAAGTTTATAAGTGAGAGAGAAGATGGAAGGTTCCCTAGTTGCACTGATCCTAACCCCAAAGGAGAGAAATCGTACAATCATGTGAATGCTATGACAACCTTAGGAGTTGAAAACAAGGTTGCCATGCCTGACAATGAACATGCTGTAGTTCACCCTTCTGGGCCAAAAAATGAAGAGACTGATAGAGTCTCTAAAGAGACCAATGAGGGTCTTGTTGAGCCCGGCTTTGTTCCCAGAGCTCCATTCCTATAACTGCTAGTTCCCACAAAGAGGGAGTCCAACTTTAATGAGATAATGGAGATATTTAAGCAGGTTGAACATCAATATCCCTTTATTGGAAGCAATTAGGCAAATTCCTGCTTATGCCAAGTTCCTCAAGGACTTGTGTACGCGAAAGTGTAAGCTCAGTGTCTAGAAGAAAGCCTTCATAGATAGTCATGTGAGTTCTATTATTCAGAATACCACTACTCTTAAGTATAAAGACCCAGGGTCCGCTACCATTGCTTGTACAATAGGTAAATACCGTGTTGAGAAAGTGTTGCTTGACTTAGGAGCCAGTGTGAACTTACTGCCATACCATGTGTACCTTAAGCTAGGACTTAGTGAGATGAAACCTACCCAGATAACACTCCAGTTAGTTGATAGGTCTGTTAAAATCCCTCGTGGTGTGATCAAGGATGTTCTTATTGAGGTCGACAAGTTTATTTATCCAGTGGATTTCGTGGTCCTTGATACCCAACCTGTCCCCGACCCAGAGAACCAAATACCTGTGATTTTAGGTCGCCCATTCTTAGCTACGTCTAATGCGATCATAAACTGTCGAAATGGTATCATGAATCTATCTTTTGGTAATATGACTATTGAGTTGAATATTTTTAATGTAAACAAGCTACATTCTGAGCTAGGTAGCATATGTATTGAAGAGGTGAACATGATAGGAACCTTAGTTCAGGAGTCATTACCAAACATCGTATCAGAAAATACATTAGAGAGTTGCTTATCCCATTTTAGCCTGGATTTCGACGAAGATAGTAACATTGAACAAGTAAATGCTCTGTTGGATTCTGTTCCTATGTTAGATATTGAAATGTGGAAAGATAGGTTCGAGCCATTACTAGCTTCTGAGTCTACCTTAATACCTTATTTAAAAGAGCCTCCTGAGTTGGAGCCTAATTATACATTTTTAGGCCCACCCGAGTCTTTCCTTGTGATTATAGCTTCCAATTTGGATAGTGATCAGGAGAGTAGGCCAGAGGCCGTGCTTCATGAAAATAAAGAAGCTTTAGAGTGGACCATAGAAGATATGAAGAAAGTTGAGGATGAACCACCTGATTATAACTTAGAGAAAGCAATTGACCTTTTTCAAGAACCCGATGATCTAGAAATTAGGAACATTGTGACTAGTCTATGTATAGGCACCCAAAATTCTAAGTTTGGGGGTAGAGAACTAGAAGAATCTCTTGAGTATTTTAAGGACTGGGAAGATCCGGAAATTCAAGCAATAATGAGAGGTTTGTCTGATAGTAGTGAAAACCCTAAGTTTGGGGGTAGTAATGATTCTTGTGATCGTCAATTATCCCCATTGGAAGTCCCTAACTTGGGACTCGAGCCTAGTGAGGTATTCCATGAGTCTATTCAGACTCCACAACCCGATCCTCCTGATACTGTCCAGGAGAAAATCCATATGTAAGAGACCCGTTTTTCGGATGAATCTGTTTGCCGAGACACTCATATGAAACCCAAGTGGGAACCCCAGATAAATCCAGTTGTCTTGCGAGAAACTTTAGATCAGGTTGTGCTCTATATGCTAATTTTTCTGATCTTGAGCATTTGTCTCATATTCGTGGAAGTTCTATTTGGTCTTATGGACCCACAATTGTTTCGACTAATGGTATACGACTTTGGAAGGTGACAATTCTTTTAGAGGTATTTGATGTCTAGCTAATGACTATAAATTTAGCATTTACTGAGAGGCTCCCTCGTTCATGTGATACGGTAATATCCTTCCTTATTTGTTTTCCCTCCAGTGGTAACAGTTTCTCCTTGTTCATGCTTTTAATTTCATCTTTAGAACATTGAGGACAATGTTAGATTTAAGTTTGGGGGTGGGGAAGAAACACTTTTTGACTTTTAGTTGCAATAAATAAACTTCAGAACCTAGAAATTTATTCCTATTAAGGATAACACTAACCAATCTAAGTGGATGGAAGCATTTTGGTTTTAGGAGTTGAGGAACTAATCTGACTAGATGGAAACATCTAAAGAGTCTATTCATAAAAGCACAGAGCTCAGGTGTTAGATAAAAAAACATGGTAGTTTCGCCATATCGTCGTGATGGAAACATCGAAAGAATCCTGATCACTTATTTTTATTTTATTTCTTTTTACCATTACTAGGTTGAAATAGAGTGACTGATATTAAAAAAAAAGTATTTAGACCAGACCATTAGACCAACCGGAATAAATACAATAAAGTCGACCATTGGTACCCTTGTATATGCTAGCTGAGTTGACCTAGAGTTAGGATTATTGACCATTGGTACCCTTGTATATGCCAGTGTGTTGATATTAGTACAGACCAGTATCTCAGTCCATTAGGATAGGTTCACCTTAGTCAACATCATCTACGCTTTTCTCTACATCCATCTTATTAATCTACCCATGTGATTGGTAGTCTCCGGTTTATGATGTCCAGAAACTATCTGAGTAGAGCTATGTCACTTTATATGAATTTTAGTATACTTGAGTGCAAACTCGTATACATCAATTGGAATTTCGCATCAGGGTACTTCCTCCAATAATCAATAAGTAGGCCAACCAAGGAGGTTCTTTAGTGCTTTCCAAGGTTCTGCGTAGATAGCTAGGGTCTGGAGTAAAGGTTTTGTGGGTACACCTCTGGTAAACCCTCCCGAGATTAACTCGGTCACTAGAGACACCTAGTGAGTTAGGATTTTATTTTGTAGTTTTGATTTGCTCGGGACTAGCAAATAATAAGTTTGGGGGTGTTTGATAGACACATTTTTGTGTCTAATGTGCCCCGATTCTATATATTGACAGTGCCCAATTTTGTACTTATTATGGTATTTTATACTTTTGTAGGTGTTTTTGGATAAATAAGGCTTTGCGGCGAATTTGGCTAAAAATGTGGCCTTTGGATCTCCGTTGATAGTGCACCAGAAATACTCCGGAGGAACCCCGGAAAAGTGCGGAAAATGTCCCAGAAAAATTACTAAAGAATTGATTTTGGCACCCACACTTTGGATAAGGGCTACCTAGGGCATCCCAAGGCAGTGGATAAAGGCGCCTGTACTCTGGATAAGGGCAGCCTATCTTTCAAAATTCAAAGCACAAAAGGGCGGGAAAATTGGCTGTCGAGGAGCAGAAATTTGAGCGAGTTTGGAGGTGATTCAATGGGTAAACTTGGTATGCACGGACTCTACAAGACACAAGAGGCCTGTTACAAGCGATTAGACCCATCCAATTGGGCTAGATAACTCGAAAATCTCACTCAAAGTCTATAACAGGACACGGTCTCTGTTTAGGGTTTGGGATTGTTTGAGAGATTTATGGGATATTCTTACGTGAGATAAACATCAAATCAGTTGATTCCAAGTCATAGAATAGATTGGTGACGAGAGAATAGCTAACAAAATAGTGGAACGCAACAAAAAGGGAATTATTCTCCCAACTTCCGGTAAAGAATAATGGGAATTTTCAACGATTTCGATCGAGTTTCTAGGGGATTTAAAGCCTATAAATAGTTGGGTTTATGTCATAGAAGGGGAGGGGAAAACCTGAGGAGAGAGCTTAGAGTCTAGGAAAGCCGAGGAGAAGCGATTACAGAGAAGACAGTGCTGCTGCTGCTGCTGTTCGAGGGGGAGGAAGAAGATGAAGAACAAACACTTCTGAAGTGTCGTTCTTCAACAGTGCAAACAGCGAACTCGCTGTGTCGTTCTTATACAACACTTAAGTTGTATCGATTATTTTCAGCACGTACCCCTTTGTAACAGTGACGTTGTAACACTATTACAGCGTTACAAACTTCAATTATAAATTATTGTCATCAATAAAAACACTTATTTAGCCATGAATACATCTTGTGAGTGTGTTTTTGGGATGAGGAGCTAAACCCATTATCCGAGACAACGGAGGAAGCCATTGGCACATAATTGATTGGTATAATTCTAATTTTACTATTTATTTGCAATATTATTATTTGATTATTTGCATGGAATTGAAATTAAAATATTAGTTTTTATTGAATAGTTGTGAATTAATTTGATGAAGCATGCTGGGTTTTAAAAACTTTTGATGTTTTATACTCTTTGATTACAATTATTACTTCAAAAATATATTTGAGGCAAATATTAGAATTATTTTTAAACATAGAATTGCATGAATATTATTTAGAGTTTACTATTTATTTGGTCAATGGTGGAATCCTAGTCTTGGTATTTTTCTCTAAAGCTTTGAATTATTTTATTTATTTTCTTTTTTAATTTAAATTTGAAAATTGTTTCCTTCACAAGTCTGAAAAGACCCCTTTATACCACTACAACTACGACGACTATTGAAAAACCATCAGAGCCAAGTCCGCGAAGTCCACGAACTGGCGGAAGTTCTTGACCCGAGAATTTTTACTGGAGTTTGTGAACTCCTTCCGTGAGTTTAAGTCCGCGAACTTGAGTAGGTTATTTCTAAAAACTTTTGTTCTTGAACTCATTTTTAAATAAACTAAGGAATGTTTTTGCAAACCGTGGCTATAAAGTTCACGAACCGATTCGAGTGAATCGAACCGTTTTTGCTTCGATTATGTCTTTTGTAGTTACATAAGATCTAAGCAATTAAACAACTCTCTAACTAGTTCATTTGAGTCATTTGAACTAGTTATGGTGATAAAGGATATGGTTGATATGAAATTGGTCATTTGGCTAACCATTTGGTTAATTATTGTTGAACCAACAAATGTTAATGTTTGGGAACGGTCACATAAACCCAAAATAGAACATTTAATTTGTGTGTAACAAGATAAGTTTTTGATCCAAAGGTTGAGAAATATTAGCTTGAATATAATCAGGTTTTCATATAACGATGAATATTGAATGCTTTGTTACCAAGCTAACATTGATTGCAAACCCTGATTTGAAAGACTATATAAGGGAGAATTCTAGCAACTGGGAAACCTAATACCCACACCCTACATGTGATACTAGTTGCATAATCTAGAGTCGATTCTCCTTTAACCTTGGGTTTTCTTCTCTAAACCAGGTTAACGACTTAAAGACTTCATTGGGATTGTAAATCCATACCGATACTACTTTTCTTGTAGTTGTGTGATCTGATCTTTTTGTTTCTATCGTTTTGAGTACAATTGTAATAATTGGCTTGAGATTTATATCTCCGATAGGCAAGATAGAAAAGTAATCACAAATATCTTCGTCTCATCGTTTGTGATTCCGCAATATCTTTTTTCGCTGCGTCGATTAAGATTATTGTGAGGTGATTGATAATACTAGGTTGTTCTTCGGGAATATAAGTCTGGGTTATCAATTGGTTCTTGTTCACCTTGATTTATTGAAAGTGGGAAAAAAAACTCGTAGGTATATTCGTGGGAGACGGATTTATCTATTATGTAATCTTTTCTGTGTGATACAGATTTGTTTATTAAAGTCTTCGACTTTGGGTCGTAGCAACTCTTAGTTGTGGGTGATATCAACTAAAGGAATCATGTGCGTAGTATCCTGCTGGTTTCAGAGACGTAAGGAGCGCAATTGTACCTTGGATCAGTTTGAGATTGATTTGGGTTCAACTACAGTCCAGACCGAAGTTAGTTTGGAGTAGGCTAGTGTCTGTAGCGGCTTAATACAATGTGTGTGTTCAATCTGGACTAGGTCCCGAGGGTTTTCTGCATTTTCGGTTTCCTCGTTAACAAAATTCTGGTGTCTGTGTTATTTGTTTTCCGCATTATATTTTGTTATATAATTGAAATATCACAGGTTGTGCGTTGTTCAATCAATTAGAATATACAACATTTTGGTTGTTGATTTAAATTGATTGACACTTGAATATTGGTCTTTGGTACCATCCAAGTTATCTCTCTTTGATAAAGACTCACAGATTTCTATTTGCTTGAGTAAAGATCAAATCGAGAGATTGAGATATAAACTCTTTGATATACTTTTCTCTAGATTGAGTCTGACTGTCTAGTTGATTCTCTAGAAAGTATATTCGAGTTTGTCCATACAGATTGCTAAGTGAAATATTGGGTGTGGTTGTTGTACCCCCGCTTTTTAAGGATACCTTAAATCTATTACAAAGATAAATCGATTATAGTTGGATCCCTTTCCAGCCGAAACAAGTATGGTGCACAACAAAGATTATGAACCCAAATCATAAATCTTCTTCCTCTTCAAATCTTCTTAGATCTTCAATAAACACCTGCACACAATCAACTTGAATCTCTTGTAATCAATCATACACAGAACGGAGTCTGTTAACAATAGATTATCATAAGACGTCTTTAGATCTACAAACAGTCTAAAGATCCCCGTCGAAACTTCGATCTAGTTTGAGTGGATCTTATATCAGAAGAGAAGATTCTCAAGCATAAACAAACTAGGTGCAATCAAATTTCACCAACCGTTAGTCAATCAAATCAATCGAAAACTAATAATAAACTGCAATTATCTAGTTTCCAACCAACGGTACCGTAGAGCTTCCCAATCCCAAAGAAGTCTTTAAAATGAGCGGTCGTAAGAGATTTCGCCTAATTAGGTTATTTTCCTATCTGAATAGACTGCTCCACCAGTAACAACACAACAAGGTAGTTTTGCTGGCTCTGAGAATTAGTTTGCTTGAAATACAAACTTCAATATTGTAGACCAAGGAAGTTTGGACACCAGCGAATTTCCAAAACCGAAAATATTCTCAAGATATGCAATATATTTCCAAATTCGGTTTCCATAATTCCTAGAAATGCTTTGTCCAAATAATGACCGAAATCTCAGTAGAAAATCTCCAATTATTAAATGCACATTACCAATTTTTATTTTCTAAAGATATGCATTTTAATTACTGGAAATTAAAAGCATATAAAACTAAAAACCTTAATTAAAATATTCTCAATTTATTTCGATCCGAGATTCTTCTTTAGGTATTAAGGAATATCTTTGAATAATAAAATACAAGCGTTACCGCACATGTTCAAAATATGTCAATGTCTTTACTTTGTAAATCCTTTTTCATATGTACAATCTTGGAACGTATTTGACACACTTTCAAACGAGTTTAGAATTGGTCCATCTGAATTCCAAGAACTATGTGATTGATTATCCTATCAAATCATCAATCATGGGTTTCACGGTTCTACCAAAACAAGTTTCGGTTCTACCTCCATGTAGGTACTAGAATTAGTCACGCTAGTTACCAAAACTTGTTGACTAGGTACTAGGATCGGTTCCACATATATATGGTATCTAACTTGTATTTGTTGCACATGTTCATAGGATCAGTTCCCCAATTACTAAAAACTTGTTGCACCTCTTACAAGGATCGATTCCCCTTTTGCGATCGGTTGCACCTCTTACTAGGATCGGTTCCCCAATGTCTAGAGTTGGTCATACCAATTACAACAAATCGATCATACCATCTCAGGTGATTACTTAAGATCAGTTTCACTAATAAAAGTCATACCAATACAAAAGTCAGGCTTTGTGAATAGTTTTACCAAGATACATGAACAAGTTATGAGCGGTTATACTAAACACACATATTGGTAATCCAACGATTTTCAATGAATAACAACCAATAAGCCTAGCGATTTCCCTTTCGATTCATAAAACAAGTTTATGAATTGTACTTCCTTTAAACGAATGTAAAACATTGTTTCCTAAGACAAAATCTTCACCCATACCCATACATAATCACAATATCATTCATACGACTATGTCGATGTATTATATACGAAGTTCAAAAGATAAGCGTTATGCTTCGTATTGTATTCCTTAATACTATGTCTAACTAGAGTATAATCATTCACAGCTTCACAGTTATGAATGCACGACTTGAAAGATACGTTAGAGAATGAAACGGTTCAAGTCAAATATTAGTAACCTCAAGTGGAAGGTTGATGTCGTCGTAGTAGCTCCTTACTTCTTCAGATTCTTCAAGTCTTCACGTAATACTTGTAAAGTCTCATATCCTAATACTTTCAAGCTAACCTATACGAAGTTGATTCTAGTAAATAATCAAGCGACTCTTTAAATAAGTTTTGATATGACAACCAAACTTGACATACCAACGCTTGGTGGGTTCAACCGAACTATGCTCTAACATTGGTTTACTATAATAAATGTGAATTGCATGTCTACCTATAATGATAACATAACTTAACTCCACACTCGAGTAGAGAATACCAAAACTCTAACATATGTTCATGACCAGAGATATCGTGAAACAACTCTTTCTCAGTGATTTTGATGATATTTTTATGTAATTTTCTGGTGGAAAAGTTGAGTCGAACCTACTGGGGAATATCAAAATATAATTGTTATAATCTAGATAATCCACTCAAACTAAACCAAGAAAGACTAAACAATAAAACAGGTTTCTATGCTAGAGTAAAATATGTTACATCGTGAGACAATAAGTAATGATTAATTGTTGATTGAATTATAATCACCCGCATTATTACATATTAAATTAGTATT
Organism: Papaver somniferum; assembly: GCF_003573695.1. Taxonomy (NCBI): domain Eukaryota; kingdom Viridiplantae; phylum Streptophyta; class Magnoliopsida; order Ranunculales; family Papaveraceae; genus Papaver; species Papaver somniferum. Next base: position 162,698,418 of record NC_039361.1, read on the forward strand.
TTTCTCTCATGCCGGTCGAATTCAACTAGGTATTATTCCGGTATACTTCGTGGCGACGTCGTTCATCCATAAGAAATAATAAATTAATATGGAACAAGACGATAAAAAATAGTACTCCTGCTACTCTTACAACTGATCAGAGTTAATGTTCTTTTAGGTATATACCCCTCTCTAGGTTCCCATTAGCGCGGTTATGTGTAGGTAAAAAAAGTCATTTGAAAATGTTATATTTGTGCAACATCAAGTAACTTTAGGTTAGCTCCGAAGAATAAGAATCAAGTAACTTTAAGCCTATGCCAATCCGGGACACGGGAAAATAGGCACATCGTAGGCTCGTAGCTGTTAGTATTTTCATTTGGTCAAACATATAGTATGATATCAAATCAGAATATCAGATATATTATGATACCATCCTAGCTCTCTCACCAAAATTTCAAAATCCAATTACTTAAAACATAAAAGGATTAATGTATGATTGTACACTTAGTCTTATGGGCCAATTTTTTTTTTATGTGTTTTTGTATTCTAACTTCTATAAGCTTGGATTCACCGGTAATATTGGTGAGGTCTTTTATTACAAAAGATGCTAAAAAACATAAAACAAAAATACAAATGCAAAACTTGGCAACCTTGACGCTAGTGATTTTTTCCCCCGCCAGTTTTGCTTGTATACTTTTCGAGATTCCATATCTTTTTTATTTTAATACAAAACGCATTGCACCCGCACTCGTTTGTAATGCTTGTCGAGAAACGACTTCTCAAATTCGCCGGAAGAAACCCAAAGTCCAGTATCCATATCTCGACGCGGTACAATGTTGACTATTCTCATGTGATTGAGTGACAAGACTTGTAGCGAGAACACATCGAAGCTCATGACAGAGTGTTACAATGAAAGAGTGTTGTTAGTTATAATAATCAAGTTCTTGGGGCAAAGACTACCAAAACGGAAAAAAGTGAGATGTTTGGAAGAGGCAATTTGGGAATTGAAGCCCGAGAATCAATCAAAATATAACTACTGCATCTAATCATCAATCTAGAATCCCCAAATTCATACTCGAACTTGAATCCAGTTCTTATTCTCCCCATCAATACAGATTTCATTAAATTGCAGATTTAGAGCAGTTCCTGAAACTTTCCAAACATAAAAAAATTAAATGAACTTTGAAAAGATTCTTTTTGGAGAAAAAAATAACCAAAAATTACCTCCTTTTTTAACAGAACTTAAAATTTTTAATTAAGAGTCACGTAAATTAACAACATTATGGTAATTAACAGTCAACACATAATATAAAGTGAAGTAGCAAACCCTATAATTAATCCATGATGTTTTGGAGCATCTATGACACAGATTACTAATAAATACTGATAAAATTAATCTCATTCTCATCATCTTCTTCTTGTTAAATCTCTGCCTCTTGCATCATTTTTATAGTCCTAAGTTCTTATTAATTTGATTATTATTATCAATCAAGTCATTAAATCTAAGAACGATTTGCTCGTACTTTCCAATCTTCGAAGTCTCAGTAATACGTATATCCAAAAAACTGGCTTGCTCCACCTTTTCTGCAGTTACTCTTATACGGGGTTTTGCTATTAATTTCAGCTTGTCTTGTAGGTCCTTTCAAAACTTTATTTGTCTTCTAATTCTTATGCTTTTTTTTTCCTGTTTTTCATTGGCTTTCCTCTAAACAGAGACTCTTTAGGAAGAAAAGCAATTTTTTCCATTGAACCTACAAGGGACACACAATATATGTTAACAGAGTACTAATTAGTTGAATGCCATATCACAAACTTCTAAACAATTGTAGGTGATTTCAGCTCAACAATCACAAATTACGTTTATGTTATGTGCATCAATTTCTAAGCCGGTGAGAGAATAAATGTTAAGAATGGGTTTCAGTCAAAAGAAACTTGATGTAGTCCGAATTTTCTTCAACATAAAATCACCAGTTAAATCAAACCCTAATCTTAGAAGATTGTAAAGCTCAAATCTCAATCTGATGTCCCATTAAAAAAAATCAAGGAACCCTTAAAAAATCATGGTTTTAAGTTGGGATTTTTTTTTTATTTTTTTCAATATTTTTTACTTGTGATGATAAAGTCAATGTGCATTAGATAAAGGTTTGATTTTCATTTATGGATTTACGTAGAGATGGATTACTTAAAATATTCAGATGATGTGGATCAGTACATTCGAATATCTTGAGTTGGATTACACAGTTTAAGTTATATATGACCTTGAACTTGCTTTTCCATTATCCTGTTATTTATTTTCATATAATAACCCCCAAATATAATTGTAGCAAAACCCATTGGATGTTTTATTCACATATTAATCTTGTTGTGGTTTAGTGGAAGAACTGGACAAATAAAATACAAGGATAGATTTTTGAGGACAAAAATATATTAAAATTGGGAAAAAAAACTCACAAGAACCTAAACAGAGCAAACAAGGCAACAAGAACCTAGCAAGAGCCAAGTTGAAACAAGAGAAAAGAAAAAAAAAAACAAGTAAGGCAAGATATTACAAGTTGTAGAGAAACAGGGACCCTCAAAATTTCTTGTTGATCTAATGAAACCCCATTTGATCAAGCACCCAAAATTATATAAAAAAGAAACCACGGGAAGCGATAACTTAGAAAAGACAAACTCATAATGGAATAAATGAATAAACTTACTCAGTACCTAAACAGATGATGAAGTGATGTACCAGAACCTTGTGAAATCATGTGTATGAAGAATAATATTTTCTTATTTGCAGAAGGACCAAGAGAGGGGGTAATAAAGATGGAAAAAGACAATAAAAATTATTACTCCTGTTATTCTTACAACTAAGCGGAGTTAATGTTCTTTTACGTAATACCCCTCTCTAGGTTCATGTTAGTGCGATTATGTGTGGGTAAATGGAGTCATTTGTAAATGCTATATTTTTGAAACATAAAGTAACTTTAGGTTAGCTCATACGAATAGGAATCAAGTAAGTTTAAGCCTATGCAAATCCATGACATGGGAAAATAGGCACATCGTAGGCTCGTAGTTGTTAATATTTTCATTTGGTCAAACACGAAGTATGGCATCAGATCAGATATAGTACGTCCACCCGAATAATTCAATGCTCTGACCATCCTAGCTCTCTCACCAAAATTTCAAAATCCAATTACTTAAAACTTAAAAAGGATTATTGTATGATTGTATCCTTAGCCTTATGGGCCGATTTTTTTTGTATTTTTGTATTCTAACTTCTATAATCTTGGATGCACTGGTAATATTGATGAGGTCTTTTATTACAAAAGATGTTAAGCAACCTTGATGCTAGTGGGTTTTTTTCCCCGCCAGTTTTGCTTGTGTATTTTTCAATAGTCCATATCTTTTTTTTTAATACGAAGCGCATTGTGCCCGCCCTTGTTTATAATGCTTATGTAGAAACGATTTCTCAAATTCGTCGAAAGAAACCCAAAGTCCAGTATCCATATATCAACGCGGTACAATGTTGATCATTCTCATGTGATTGAGTGACAATACTTGCAACGAAAACACATCGAAGATCATGACAGAGTGTCGTCGGTTATAATGATCAAGTTCTTGGGGAAAATACTATCAAAATGGTGAAAGTGAGATGGTGCGGAAGAGGCAATTTGGGAACTGAAACCCGAGAATCAATCAAGCTCTAACTAATGCATCTCATCATCAATTTAGAATCCCCAAATTCAGACTCGAACTTGAATCCAATTCTTATTCTCCCCATCAAAACAGATTTCATTGAATATGCAGATTTAGAGCAGTTCTCGAGACTTGTCAAACCCTAAACAAATTGAATGAACTTTGAAAAGGTTGTTTTTTGAGGAGAAAAATAATCAAAACTATTTCCTCCATTTTTTACAGAACTTAACCATTTTAATTAAGAGTCATTTAAATCAACATTATGATATTTAATAGTTAACACATAATATAAAGTTAAGCAGCAAACCCTAATTATTCCATAATGTTTTGGAGCATCTATAACACACACATTACTAATAAATATTGATCCATTTAATCTCATTTTCATCATCTTTTTCTCGTTAAATCTATGCCTCTTGCATCATTTTTATAGTCCTAGGTTCTTATCTATTTAATTATTCTCAATCAAGTCATTAAATCTAAGAACGATTTGCTCGTACTTTCCAGTCTTCGAAGTCTCAGTAATACGTATATCCAAAAAACTGGCTTGCTCCACCTTTTCTGCAGTTAGTCTTATACGGGGTTCTGCTATTAATTTTATCTTGTCATGTAGGTCCTTTCAAAACTTTTTTTGCCTTCTAATTCTTCTGCTTGTTTTCCTGTTTTTCATTGGCTTTCCTCTAAACAGAGACTCTTTAGGAAGAAAAGCAATCTTGTCCATTGAACCTACAAGGGACACACAATATATGTTAACAGAGAACTAATTATCTGAATGTCATGTCACAAACTTCTATAAAATTATAGTTGATTTCAGCTCAACAATCGCAAATTACCTTTATGTTATGTGCCTCAATTTCTAAGCCAAGGAGATAATAAATGATAAGAAGGGTTCAGTCAAAAGAAAACTTTATGTAGTCCAAATTTTCTTCAACATAAAATCACCAGATAAATCAAAACCTAACCTTAGAAGATTGTAAAGATCAAATGTCAATCTGATGTCCCAATAAAAAAAATAATCAAGCAACCCTGAAAAGAATCATGGTTTATGTTGGGATTTTTTTTTGTTGAGATTTTTTACTTTCGACAATGAAATCAATGTGACGTTAAAGAAAGGTTTGATTTTTTTTTATGGACTTACGTGGAGATGGATTATTTAATATATTCGGATGATGTGGATCAGTATATTCGAATATCTTGAGTTGTATTACACAGTTTAAGTTATATATGACCTTGAACTTGCTTTTCCATTATTCCATTATTGATTTTCATAAAATAAACCCCAAATATAATTGCAGCAAAAGTTATTGGAAGTTTTATTAACATATTAATCTTGATATGATTTAATGAAAGAACACTAATGTTTCCCTTGTTACTACTTAGTGTTAAACTTTTGATAACTTGATATCTCAATATAGTTTGGGTTCGTGCTTTAAAAAACATGTTATAAAGTAAAACAAGCTTACAAGCAGATTTGAACTCAGATGAAGTTAATTTCTATTTAAATGAGAATTCAAACTCGATTCTGGAATCTTGCATGTTTTGAATGTCTGTTTCATTATTCGTGCGTTTTTAAAGATTTCAAAGTTTATGCAAGTTGTGTCTGAAAGTTCAAATGACATGAAATACTTAACACATGTATACAATTCTTATCTATTATTGTTCATACTTATTCCTCCGATACATAAATACTGGGAATCAAGGAATTCATCATCTTGAACAGAAGAACCTTGTGTCAGAGGATTCACATCTTTATCGTGATTGAAACTAAGTGAAATCGTGCAGTTATCATTTTTTGATATCGTATCCTATCTTTCTCCATTTCCAAACTAGCGACACGTAATATTAATCGACTCAAACGAGATATAAATCGATATTATTTTACCGCTGATATTATGCTAGTTCAATGACTTTTGAAGAAAATGCTAGTATAAAGTTTTTATTTTTGGTAGGTTTACTATAATAAATGTGAATTGCATGTATACCCAGAATGATAACATAACTTAACTCCACACTCGAGTAGATAATACCAAAACTTTAACAAATGTCTCGAACATAGATATCGTAAAACAACTCTTTCTCAGTGATTTTGATTGGATTTTTATGTAGTTTTCTGGTGGAAATGTTGAGTCCAACATACTAGGGAACATCAAAATATAATTTTTATAATCTAGATAATCCACTCAAACTAAACAAAGCACGACTAAACAATAAAAGAGGTTTTTATGCTGGAGTAAAATATATTACATCGTAAGACAATAACTAGTGATTTATTGTTGATTGAATTATAATCACCCGCATTAGTAAATTAATAATTTTTTCACATGTCGGTCGAATTCAACTAGAGCTTAGAGCAGTTCCTATGGAAATGGCCAAACATAAAAATTTGTTCAACCAGGTGGATGGCCAAACTCGATTTTCAACTATGGGAAAACGTAGTGCGTTGGGCGAACAGACGCGCGAAAACATCACGGACTCGGGCATTCGGGTCAAGGACTTGGGCGACAGGCATGCTAACGCCAACGTTTGGTACGCTGTCGCGGGCGCTAGGATCAAAGACTCCAACGGTCGACTCCATATCTCCAACGGTCGAATTCTTAGCCAATAAATTCCTGCTATTCATTTCATTTCCAGTCACACCATTTCGCACCACTCCCATTTCATTCTTCTAAAAACTCTTCTAAAACCAAATATTTCGACTACAATATGCATTTAGCGAGAAGAGCGATAAACTCTCTAAAGAATAAAAGAGATCGAAGAGGTGAATCGTTACCGTTGCCTCACACAAATGTAGATTTTTCTCAAAATCGAGAAGAAGAGTTTGATAATCCAATCCCAGTCTCCATTATTAATTCCAGGTCATGTGTCAGGGAATCATGAACAGTCTGAGAATTATCATGTCAAGAGAGGTGGATTTTCATAATTAAATGATATTTATCTTTGTCTACCGCCAGCCGTCCGAGCAAGGGTTGAAAAATATCCTTGCCGTGCGCTTCATCAAATAGAGCCTAGATTACATAACAAAAGAATTCCAAAAACAGTGGTAGAAAGGTGGTGGAAGACAACGCACACATTTCATTTTCTGGATTTCGAAATTTGGTAAGTTTTTTTAAGTTAACTTAAATTTAAAAATTTAAATTATTAAATAATCGAAAGAATTAATCATAGTTGATATTATACTTGTAATAGGAATTACTCCCATTGATTTTTATTTCATTTGTGGGATCCCAAGTGGAATTGGAGACTCGCTACCATTCAACGAGATCGAATGGATCTCAAATAGTAAATGGGATAATCGTTGTACCTCGTTTATGGAATCAGATATCCCTAATAAAGGTCTGAAAGTAAATGGGATTAGATGTTCGGCCTTTTAGAGTTTCCTAAACCTACCCAGAAACCCAGAAGATGTAGATGACTATGATGAACTCGAAAGATTGTTTATCTTATGGGTACTGGGTCAGATATTCTTTCCAAACTCAACTTCTTTTGCTCATGTTGGTTGTTTTGAAGCATTGGAAGATCTCGACAAAGCACCAGATTATGAATGGGGGTCTGCAATTTTAGGAGAATTGTACTTTGCGCTGGATAAAGCGTCCATGGGAAATAAAAACATCAATGGTTTTTGGTGCATCATAGAGGTAAATATCAAAATTATTATTTTTAAATTTATTATTATTACTTAATTTATATAATTTTATGAGCAAGTGTGGATTATTTAGTTAATATACTAAAATTATGGAGTAATTTGCAGGATTGGTGGTATATCTACTTCTGTCTTGGTAAATCAATCCTAAAAGAGGGGTCATATAGATTTCCAATGTTCGACATGTATACGAAGACCAACATGGAGAAGAACACTGGCATCGACGTCTTTGGTTCCAGTTTTCTGCAGAGGATACAACAGATGACTCGGAACCACAACAACATAGTTTTTCGCCATTACGTTGGTTATCCTCAGTATAGTGAAGCGCTTGGAGTACGTATTCTTGATTATTCTTCTCGTAGAATTGTTTTTTACAGTCCGGAATCAAAAAGAGGGGTTTGGTATTGGGAGAAAGAGTGTGGTACCAAATACAAGGTATATTTGTAATTGAAATCAACCCTCTACAACAAATGGAAACCTCTATATCAGATTATTATCGGTTGAGAGTAACCGAATGGGAGAGGTATGAACTAAATACAAATCCGGTTCTCAATGATGCGCAGTATGTCAGCTGGTACAAGACAATTGCAAAGCCTGTGATTGGGACACGGGGTATGCACGTCTATGGGGTTGATTTACCAGGGTTATCAATTATGTCCCATAATCCAAATATCATTCCTAGCCAACCACCTCCAGAAGATCCAAGCTTTATGCCTTATCTCAGGACGGGTGCAAGTTCTTCATCATCCTCGTCAAATATTCCCGAAATTCATTGGGAGATGCAAAGTATTACTTCACAAGGTGATACAACCATGATAACTATTATTCCCCAATGTATGGAACGTGATTATTCTTACTACAATGTCAATGCAAGTGAGGATGAGATGCGAAATCAACTCAACGATCTGCACTGGCTTAATCGACAATTAGAGGCGACACACTTGGAACTAGTACGAAAATGGCATACAAACACAATGTTTGGAATGACTCCAACTCCACCTCCAACTGCAAATGATGATGGGATGCCTTCACATTCTTCCAATTCCGCCAGATCATCACTACACCATATCCTAGTTATTGCAACGTCGGAAGTTTTTGATGCGCAACGATATAAAAGTTGCATGGTGAGCAACAGAAATATACGTTGCAAAATAAAATATTCGCTGCATCATTTATATATCAACTCATAATAATTTTGAGTAATTTTTGCACCGTTGATATAGGTCGCGATCCTACGGTTATTGTAAATTGTATTATTTTTAAGAGTTTTTGTATATCGAACTCTCTCTTCTTGAGAAAGACTTTATTCTTTCTCTCAGCCCTCTTCTCTTTCTTTTTTTTTTTTCTCTCAACTCTCTCAGACAAATTCCATTCTCTCATCAACTGTCTCAGACAGATATAAGATTGAGACTTCAGATGAAAAGAAATAGCAGTTCAATTGAAGATTCTAATTAGCTGAAAAAACCTTATTTTCAACCAGAGAAGAAACCCCAGAATTCGGCTTTAAAACCTCAAATCTGTTTTTAAGATATGTATCCTAATCAAAACCCCTCTATCAGAAAGTTCGATCTATCAACCACTAGCCCTAATTTTCAGAAGAAGGTATAAACCCTAATTCTGTTTTTTTTTTCTATTATTATTTTTATTTTGGTTGATTGAAACGCTGTTGGGTGATTTCTGGATGTTATTCATCTATTGATTCTCTTGTTTTCTCATTATTTCAATTGGGTTATATTCTTCATTAGGATTTAATGAAAGTTTGGTTATTTTCTTTATGCCCCAGGCGAGGGAAGTTCTTTAACCTTCCGTGAAAATGAGTATATAGTTCCGAAGAATGACTATCAAAATGGTGTACAGATGAAGCATATGGATTGTAGCAAAAGAGTTCGACTGTGTGGTGTCTATTAATCAACGAGACCAGCAGTTATGTCATTCTCCATCTGCTACAGGGGAAGGCTCCAGTCAAGTTATGACTGAATCTGTGTATGAATCAACATTCTGAAACATTGGAACTGCTGCCAAAACAATGGATCTGCTGCCGGCAAAAGATCAGCCTCGTCACTAAAAGCAGTACCAGAAGACTTCACACCTCTTGCTGATATGAAGGGGAAAACTATCCCTCAAAATCACCTGCAAAATGAGGAAGGTACAATTATTCTTGCTGGTTTGCGCAGCGCTTTTCCCTTAGTTTGCTAGAAGGAAAGTTTTCAATATTGAAGGAGTGTTCACAATATATTCCTGATCAGATACACTAATTAACCTATCTTCATTTTGTTTTTCTGTGGCCATGCTTATTTAGCCAAGAGAAGGAAAGGAATGTGGCATAACTCTGCAGGTAAACAACTGCTTCAGCTTTAATGTCACTAGATTGTATTTTGTGTGATTTATCTGCTGACTTGGTGATTTTCATTCATGTGGACAAAAAGGTAACCTCTTCAGCTATGCTTCTTTTATGCACTTTAGCATGAAAATTTCATTGTCCGGAGTGTATGCAGTTTACTTTTTCCTGGACCATGCTGGATAATATTGTGAATTTTTGAAGTGGAATCTTGAAGGCACTACTCTTCTCATTTTTTTAAAATACTAATATTAGTTACATTGTCTGGAAACAGGGTGATCGTGCTTGTTATATGTGTGGTTCTCCTGATCTTTTCATTAGAGACTGTCCAGTTTCTTCCAATCAGTATCCAATGCTTCAGACAGGTAACGTAGATAGGTTATGGTCTATGTCCTGCATGCTTTATGTGCAAGAGTAAATGAAATGACACAGCTTTTATTTTCTTGTTTCCATTTCAGGGGATGCTGTTTACCAAGGAGGTATGCCAGCTTATGGACCACCTCCTTACTGGAATGGCCTCCAATTTAGACCCTTTCCAAATGTTTATGCGACTCCTGGCATGATGCCCTATGGTTCCAATATGGGCCCAGTAAATCCTTATGCAGTTCATTCATATATGCTGGCATGCAAGCACCCTAGTAAGAACCTGAAGGCGTTGAAGTACTTGGTGTATCTATCATGCAGTATATACAATGTGAATTGAGCCATATCTTAACTTGTATAAAAAAAAATTTTTGCAGGTGGGATTGGCCTAGTGCAGCCTGATCTTTAATCTGAATTCATCTATTTGTGTCTTTTCAACTTTACAAGTGTAATCATGGACATAAAGAAACATTGAGATAACTTTAGAAGAGTGACTTTAAGAATGGCCATTGAAGAGTTTCTAATGTAAGTTATTGGTCTTTGCAGGAAGTAATTGGTGTTGAAGTGTTTTTGCTCAAAGTTATAGCTGCAATTAGGTATACAATTTTTTAGTTACAGATTATGTTTTTAATGTAATCATTCTCTTTAAATTTGTATATATCTATTTACTCCTACAACAATGACTGGTTGATTGCTTGACAGGGTAATGTATATATCTATTTACACTTGCATATTAAATTCTTTCTTCCCTACTCCGTGGTGACGACTTACTACCATTGCTTAATGCTCCCAATTCTTGTTTTACTTAACCGATCCGATTTCTATTGTTTTCTAATCAAGTTCTGTGTGTCGTGCAGACACGTTCTGTTCTTTGTCTCTGTTCCTTTAAAGAGCAATTGCAGCAGCATGTTTGTTTTCATGCAATAGGGTGTTGGCAGCTTGAGCAATCTCTCCAAAGTTTAATAGGAAACTTGTAGTTTTTTATAAGATCCATTCAAGTCTTTCTTCTTTGTGATGGGTTTTGTTTAGTATCTAGAGATTGAGCTTTCCATTCGTGCAAAAGATATAACATGATAGTCACGTGCTTATGCATGGTAACGTTGGTTGTGATTTGTAAATTGGTTTCATCTGAAATGTATTAGGTTACCATAGACCCGAAGGAGAGAAATCCGGAATCTTTTCATACTGGTTTGAAGGTCAGATGTACCATAACCAAGGAAATAGCACTGGAGTCTGAATCACCCTTTTTGCTGGGAGCAGTTCACCAGTTGAGACTCAAGGTTAGAATATTTAATCTAGGATGATTTGATGCATCGACGAATGGACTGATATACCAAATGTGACAAATATTTATAGCTTGTGGTTTTGTTCTTTTTTTTGTCTCGTCTCCCCCCTTTGTTTTTTGTAATGTTCTTCTATTTGCTGGATCAATTATATGCTAGTTATCCTCTTACCTTACTCTAGTGTACTTGTTTTGCAGAAACCGCACAAATATTCTGGTTGAGAAGGCTTCAAAGACGTAGTTTATGAAGCTGTCAATGGTGAGGGTGGATTGGTTCATTACATCCTTCCTGTCTATCCTGCCAAGTGCAGAAATGAATGAGGTTTGCTATTAATGAATTCCTGCTCTAATACCTAGTTCAGAATGGAATTTCATTGTGTAAGTTCAAACTAAGTTGTAAAATGCTGCAAGGATGAATAATGTTGCAAGGATGAGTGATTTTTTATCAGGCCAAGGTTCAATATTATTTTTAGTACTCGATTTCGTAAATATCATTACAAATTATGTAATTTAATTTTTTTTATTCTGGTAATATATTTTGCAACGTATATATATGTTCTTATATTATTTTACAAGTTGCATTAATTATAATTAAAGCAACGATTGTAAGGGTAGCTTTAGTTAAATTAAGCAACGTATGAACTTACCTTTGTGACGTCGTGTGGGCAACGTACATAAGCGTTGCTTAAATTATTAGCAACGAAAAATAAAATCGTTTTTTTTGGTATAGTGCATCATGAAAGCCCAGAAAACGACATATCAACAATGCACGAAAGTGAAGAAACAATGGTGCGAGACACACAACACAATACTACATCTTCACCACAAATTGTGCATGTATCTCAACCTCACGCATATCGGATTGAACCTAGGCACATTTCATCTTCATTCTCGCCCTACAACCACAACCAGAATGTGCCATAAAATGTGCCCTACAACCAAAATGTGCCATACAACCCAAATTTTCCATACAGCCAAAGTGAATGCTACACCAACACCACCACAAAAACAAACCTCTTATATGCTTGGAGGACCGAGTACACAAAGTGTTTACTAATCACCTAATTTTGTTCAGCCAGGTCTATCGCCATTGGGAAATTAATAAACTATATTGGCAATGGGTGATTTCGCAGGTCTATCCCCAGGACTCTGTGAATTATTGGCTACAGAAAATACCAATGTGGGAGCTAGAGATAGAGATAAGCGACGTTAGAAGTAGCGTTTTACATTTGTAGTTTTCGATTTTGTTTGTAGTTTTTAATTATTGTAATTTTTAATTCTGCTACATTTGTAGTTTTCGTTTTAAAAGTACAACAATATTTAATCAAATAAAATTACATATGTTTAAAAGTGTTACATTGGCTTCACTAAATTACGACGGACTACACATTACATTAGCTTCACTAATGAGAAGAAGTACTTGGTGGAAACAACAACACCAAGGAAGGGTTGAAACTGTTCAACACCAAAAGGATTTCAAAACATTTGTCAAAAGCAAAAGATACATTTTTCCATCTTCGCCATTCAGCCAACGATCTTATCACCATCTCAGCATTAGTTTCACTTCTCAGTCGATATCGATTTACGTGTATGGTTAAAGCTACAAAATCATTTACTTCTTTCTTAATTGTACCAAAACGATGCTCTATGTATGATATAGAACGACGACTCGGATTACGAGTGTCACTGCAGAACCCATCGTGAATAACCACCCAGAAATTTACCCATGGATAGTTTGCTGAAGCAAGTTGAGTAGATAAAAAAATATAGTTTTTGCAAATAGATTCATCTTCTTCTTTAGTATACGGAATTCGCAGAACTAACCGGGGTCGAGACATGTTCAATCAAGAATTGAGAGTGAAGAGTAGAATGTGTGAATTTATAGTTGAAATGAGGAGTATTTACAGAATTCAAATAAATGTAGTCGTTGGATCACCTGATTACTCAGCCGTTCAGATGGAGCCGTTGGCGCCATTGATCCAGACCTAGAGATTCTGCTGATGATGCTGGCGATTTAGCTAAAAACGCGCGTTTTCAATAGAAACTCGGGCGACAACCACCATATCGCCAGAGTTATCAGTGATGTCGCGCGTCCTTGCGACAGACGCGTGTATGTTGATGTGATTCGATGTTCAAATGAACAAATTTGTTCAGTTGAACATCTGTTTTCTTGGTTTGTTCATCCCATAATGGGATCAAAATAAATAACCTTAGAATTTGTTCATCCTATAGAAATTGCTCTCATACCGGTATACTTTGTAGCGACATCGTTCATCCATAAGAAGGTTATTAGAAAATTAGAGTAAATAATTCGAATTTTCTAATGGGGACATAACAAAGATTTGAAACACTTGCACTTTGTCAACTAGGATTGGTTTTTAAAAGCTAAACATGATGGAAATATGGGGTTGAGATCTCTTGAGCATATAAACAAAACCATGGTGGGCAAACTGGGAAGGAGATTACTTATAGAACCTAATACTCCTTGGTACAATTGTTAAAGGGAAAAATATCTTTTGATACTTTTTTAGGGGATCTCATGTATGTTTGGTCTTTTCAGAAATTATCTTTTCCATTTGATCCATAACTATTTAAAAATATTAAAATATCTAAATTACCCTTTCTCTTTCTTAAATTTTTTTCTCTCTCTTAATAGAAATAAATAAATAAAAACTTAAATATTTTTTGAATCTTATGTCTAAAAATGATAAATTTTATATATTTGGAAAGCCCTCGACGATAGCTTTCCAACGAGTATCATTGTCGCTACGTTTCAGAGCTTTTAATTTTTACCTTATTTTTAGCTATAAAATGAAGTAGAAATGAAGTCTGTTTTTATATGGACTTCATTCCAGAAATGAAATCTGTTTTTTTTTTTTAATGTTTTTATATGGACTTCATTGTCTGTTTTTTTTATGTTTTTATATGGACTTCATTTCTGGAATGAAGTCTGTTTTTTATGTTTTTACACTGGACTTCATTTCTGGAATGAAGTCTGTTTCTATATGGACTTCATTTCTGCGATGAAGTCTGTTTTTCTTAGGTTTTTATATGGACTTCATTTCTGAAATGAAGTCTGTTTTTTTGGGTTTTTATATGGATTTCATTTCTGGAATGAAGTCTGTTTTTTTTTAAGGTTTTTATATGGATTTCATTTGTGGAATAAACTGCTACAAGAAATAAACTCGTATATAGTTCATTATATAGCTAAAAATAAGGCAAAAATTAAAAGCTCGGAAACATAGTGACAATGGTACTCGTTGGAAAGCTATCGTCGAGGACTTTCCGAATATAAAGTTTATCATTTTGGACATAAAAGATATTTAAGTTTTAAGTTTTTTTTTTATTTATTTTTATTAAGAGAAAGAAAAAAATAAAAAATGGTATTTTTGTCCACCCTAAAAACAAATGATAATTTTTAGGATAATCCATCTTTGTTCAGTACTACCACCGTTAATGTTATTTTAGATATTCATATTCGTGAGACATGCTTATATGGAAGCCAACTCCCGCTTGTGTTTTCACTCCAAAACTTTATAGAGGTTTCTCATGGATGAGCAGGGGCAATGTTCTAGTTCCAAAAATGATATGTTCCCTTGGAAGAAACTAAAGTCAAATGTAGAGCTCCACAAGTTTAAGTTTTCATGTAGTGCATTTTACACAATGGGGTTGGTCGCAGAAAATCCATCAACAGATTTACTCGAAATATCGACCCAGATTGCAGCTTCCGTATAGACCAAGACGAGTCTTTATATCACTTGCTCCTCCATTGTCCACGAGGAAGATTGATTTTGGTTGCTTCACCTTTGGGAACAATAACAGAACAGTTAAATAACAAGTCAATTCGAGACCTTATAGCTGACTAGCTTGGTATGCAGGACAAATTTGAGACTTTTGTAAGGGAGCTAGCTTGTTATTGGAAATCGAGAAATCTGAAGGTCTTTGAGAATAAAACCTTTCAAATATAGATTATCTTTTTTTTGAAACCTATTATAGGGCTCTAACAAAGGAGTTTTGAGGGTTTACAAGATGATAAAATCGGATTATGAAATAGTAATCAACAAAACTCCATATCTAACTATTTTTTGTGATGGCTAAAATACCTTCCATGAATTATAAAATTAAATTCCTTCTCTTTTCAATTATACATGATGAAGATGATGATCATATACAAAAAACTAAATCTAGTATCTTCTCCTTCTCTTTCCATTTATAAATCATGATAAAGATGATGATCATAAAAAAAAACCCTCTTCTTCTTCTTTTCCGTCGCGATGAAGATGACGATCATAAAAAGAAAAAACTAAGAAAACCCATCACTTATTTTTGAAAAACAGTTTCAGCACTGTCCAGTTCAGTTTACGGTTGGGAAAATTCATATTGCCCCACCGTAGCCAATTTCCTAACCGTAGACAATCTACGGTTTGGAAATTCATACTTCCCCACCGTAGGCAATCCAGTTTACGGTTGGGAAAATTCATACTTCCTCACCGTAGACAGTCTATGGTTGGGAAAAGTCATACTTCCCAACCGTAGACACTTCTGAAACTGTTTTTCAAAAACTCAATTCAATTGATTCCGCTTATCCATGCATTGAAACCAATTAAATAAGATGGGTTTTTGATGTTTACCTTATTGAAGTTATTGCGCGTGGATTAAATGGTGTTAATCGATAATGAATTATTTTGAGAATTGACGATTAATCGAAGAAATAAGCGATGAAAGTGATGGGGAAGAAGAAAATGTAAGAATTAAAGGAGAGGAATGAAAACAAATTAGTTTTAGGTTTTCAAAATTTAATAGGTTAAGGGTATTTTAATATTTTTCTTATAAATTAGGTCTTCATTGTAGGATATTTGAATCCTTATGAACCCTCGAAACTTTTTTCTTGGAACCCTTATAATATGTTTTTTTTAGTCGAGTAAATTATTTAGTGAGTATTTTTACCCATAAAAACAATGTCAAAAAAGCGTTACAATACCTACAAATGACAGTTCAAACGCCATTTGGTTACCGTATACAGCCATGGTGCAGCCAAAAACCACAAGTCCACAGCTACAGTTGTGCCTATGAATGCCTGGCGCTGAATACCAAGCAACAGCCTCGACAACTATCTATAAAATGACCTTCTAATGGCTGCAGTAAATGGTAATCTTCTGTCATAATAGATGGTGATTACCAACAAGCGATGGGTACCAAACCAAGAAATTTGGTCTATTCCTTGGATTAGACTGTTAATTGAAGACATCATTGTGGAGATCAGTGCACTTAGTTTTTATTTCATTATACAAGATGCTAATTCTTTGGCGGATAATTTCGCCAAGTACGCAACACGCCAAGATTTAAGTATGCATTCTTTCATTCTTCTCTTAACCGGTTAAGCTAGTTTTTATTCTCTTTTGTTGATGTAAATAAAGTGTACAAATAATTACGACTCGTAAAAATCATTGATCGACAACCTAGTAACAAGTTATGATCCAACACATTTTTGAATAGCAATACATAATCTATGAAAAATAAAAATCGTTTCCACTGGAGTTAGCATCAGCCTACGGCCATCAGCTCCTTCCCCATGTTTTGGTTTTTCTTTGGGAATATCACAACAGAAAAAAAATAATCATCTGGGAATAGATAATCTTTAATTAATTACTGGGGGACATACAATTAATCTTCCTTTAATTGCCTCATTAAATGCAATTACTCGTTCATTCATTATGTAATACCCAAAATGTGAAGAAAAAAAGACAAAACAAATCCCGTATATCCCCATTTTGCACAAAAAACAGCCATTAGAATCCCCCACAACCCATATACAAACAATTAAATACAGCCAAACCAAGGGTAAATTAGTAACTCAATAATTATTTAAAACGGAAATATTGAGAGAAAAGAATTAGACATACGAAAGGGGGGGAATTGAACTTCACCGGAAACCAAACAACACACGGAGGCTTTCGTTATCCACTCTCTCACGAAAATATCTTTCTCAAAATAAGAAAAATTTTCAGGGTTTTATATCTTCTTCCTGTGAATTAGGGTTTCAAGAAATCTCAATCTCAAATTTGTTAGAAATCGATCATGGGTTCTGATTCAATGATGAACAAGGGTTCTGTTCCTGTTTGCCCCAAGGAATTCGGCAAGAAAAAAAGGGTGGGTGAAACTAATTTTGAATCATGGGTTTGATTCAATTCATCAAAGATTCTATCTTTTCTTGGAAAAAATTCATGGGTTCTGATTTATTTTTTTTTAAATTCAGACAAACAGGTTGGCGAAATTGAAGCAAGAAAAACTTGATGCGCGGAGAGAACAATGGCTATCTCAAGGTATGTGCATGGGTGAATTATTGATTTTATGAATTAATTTCAGTGTTTTCTTCGATGGGTTTTGTTATTTGTCAAGAAAGATCGTTTCTTTATGCTTTATTATTGTAACAATATTATTGGATGGTTCAGCCAAAAACAAGGGTTTTAAGGAGGAATTGAGTGGGGGGAACGATTCAGTTCTTCCAGTATCTTTACCACCTTCAAAAAATGAGAGGAATTTGGAGTTGAAATCAACAAGGGGTGAAAATGTTGTGGAATTCATAATGAATTGTGGTGGTAGGGTTGATAGTGTTTTGGGTGGGAATGATACTAGAAAAGAACGTCCAGGGAGTAGCAGTGGAAGTTGCAGTAGTAGTAGTGGATGTTTTTCTGGAACCATCAGCGAAGAAGAGGAAGAGGAAAGAGTAGAAGATGATGACGATGGATGTTTGGATGACTGGGAGACAATGGCTGATGCCTTAATTGCAGATGAAAAGGAGAAAGCCCCTAAATCTGATCCTTTTGCTGCAAAAAAAGTCTCTGCTGAATTGGCCAAACCTGAACGTAACAGGGCTGTATTGAATCCTGAGGCAAAACCTCATGCATGGAGGCCTGATGATGCTTATCGTCCACAGAGTTTACCTTATCTTGAAAAACAACTTAGTTTACCAACGAATTCTGATAGGCACTGTGGCCGTGGAGGTGTTAATTGGGCTTGCCACGTTATAACATCACCGCCTTCATCTTGTCCTATCTGCTATGAAGACTTGGATCTGACGGACTCGAGTTTTCTCCCTTGTTCTTGTGGATTTCATCTTTGCCTCTTCTGTCATAAGAGGATTCTTGAAGCTGATGCGCGTTGTCCGGGTTGCAGAAAACAGTATGCTGATCCTTTAAACAAGGATACAGGTGTTGGTGGAGGAACTGCTCCTTCTATCCGGTTTGCTCGATCGTGTAGCATGAATACAAGGTCTTAGGAATAGAACAAAGTCCCTTTTTTTGTTGTGGAATGTGTTTGTTGTTTTTCTCGTGTCTTCTGTGTCGTCTTCACAGTTAGAAATTTCATTGAGGAAGATGTGAATATAGGGATATGGATTTGATGAGGCTGGGGGAACTGAACTTGGTATGTTACCGAGTTATATGCTTCCTCGTATGATGTTTGTGCTGATGTAGATGACATGCGGGCATGTGAATAGATATGGTGGTATAGACAATGAATACATCAAAATCCAGTACAATATTGTTTCAAATCGATAAGTGTAGTTATATGCTCAAATAATTAGTGTCATTGTGCATTTACTATCTGCTTTATGCTTGTAGCATTGGAAGTTTAATGTCCATTATGCAGAACAATAAACTGGAATATTTGTAATATTTTCAGCTCTTGGTGATCCATTTCATCAGAATGTTATCTTGTATGAAACAATAAACTTTAAGCTGAACAATCATAATGAAGTACTTGCATTGCACAAGTTTCTCTGGTACGATATGGTACATACACTTTCCATTTCTGTTTAATATATGCTTTTCCTGTGGATAACCTAACCTGGATGAGAATTTGGTAGATTTTGTTGAAAGTGCCATATGAACATCGACAAATTGTCTTGTGGTTAATGTAGTATTTAATAGCCTAAGCTATAGAAACAACTACATGCCCTTCATAAGCAGCAAAGTAAGTGGAAATATGGCATTTGACTTTCTTTCTAACGCAAGTTAGCTTACAGTTGTAGGCAACTTGTCAGTTGTACTTGTATATTTCTTTTCACTGTTTCTCAGGAGTTTATGATGGTTGCCTAAGGAGGACCGGAATGCTGAGTACTGGCATATCTATTGAAGTGTACGAATTAGATAGTGCAGGGACATGGTTTCTGTGCTGCTAATCTCCGGAAAGTGTTTTCGAGCTATTGAATTTTGTAAGTAGTCTTACGTCTGTACTGTGATTATATATCATATAAGCCAATTGCCGCTGAGAGAGAGTTAATGTAGCAATTTAACATATGGAATCAGCTATTCTTCTAGTTATGTGAACACATTATGCTGGAGTTAATGTTGTGCGGCTTTGATTTTTGTCTTAATTGGAGGAATCAGCCGTTTCTGTATGTAACTTTATCTTCTGTATTCAGTCAAGCTGGTTTCACTGTGATGCTTGAGCTGTGGTCTGGTGTGATAGGTTGATCATAGATTTTTTTTCAAATTTCAGAAATTACTAATCCTCATGCACACTGTAACTGATTATCGACTGCTTTACCCTGTCTATGTTAATCTTAGATATATATTGTAGGAATATGACTGGGGTTGGAAACATGAGGCAGAAGCCGCAGAACTCGTGAAAATTAAGCTTGTGATAGATTGGAGGGAAGTACAGTAGTAGGTGAGACATTTGTCTCTGCATCCAGGAGAAGTATTTTTCACATGGTCTTATCTCTAGTACCGAGTCACTGGCAGCTCTAACGCACACCATTAGAGTAGCTTTTACTATACTGACACTTAGGCTAGATAAACCAAGGGATGGTTTTTAAGATGGTACCCGAACTTTTTCTATGTATATGATGTATAATTTTTTTATGATATCAGTTTCTCCGTGCAGTCACGGTTGTGGATGCTTAGTTACTTGGAAGTGTGAAACACATAATGCTGGAGTTACTGTTGTGAGCTTTGATTTTTTAGTCTTAATTGGAGGAATTAGCAGTTCCTGTATGTAATTTTGTTCTTCTTTATTGAGTCAAGCTGGTTTCAATGTGGAAGTTCTGGCATCTCTGCCAGGATTTCCTATTCCCCTTCTTTTTTCCTCAGGTTATGCACTTAGTTTGTCACTCGTATGCATGCTTAGTTTGTCAAAGAAAATCAAGCAAAGAGCATCTGAAAAACATAATGAGTTTCAATAAAACACTCAAAAAGAAAGAAATTACATATTGAACTAGGGGAGCTTAAATTTCTCTGTTTAAGGGTGCTTTTTGAGTAGTTGAAAACAAAGATAAGAGACTGAATCCCAAAACATTCCAATCTCGTCGCCAGCTTCTAAACTCATTGGTCTAACATTCATTGCCGTTTACATCCCAATATGAGCAACAGTCTCATGAGACAGAAGAAGTCTGTATAAAGAACCAACATCACTCGTTGCAAGCACTTTGTTGATTTCCCGTTTATCTTCAAGTGTGGTATAAGATGTCTCGGTATCACTTGATGACGATCGTGTCTGTGGTCAATGGTATGTACCACTGTATTACACACTTCAATAATCAAAAACGATGTATTGACCGACTGGGGTTGAATCCCACAATCTGCCCTACGAACCCACCTCTCACACACTGGTGGGACCATATCATAAATATCCCCTGTTAATGTGCAATTCCGAAAGCGGAGAGAGTTTTTGTGAGGGTTGAGATAAACTTCTGGACTTCACACTCGGTAAGCCTGGCAGCGGATGTATGGGTCCGGTTCATATGTCATTTCAATGTTTAGAAGGAAA
The DNA here is from genome assembly GCF_003573695.1 of Papaver somniferum. Taxonomy (NCBI): domain Eukaryota; kingdom Viridiplantae; phylum Streptophyta; class Magnoliopsida; order Ranunculales; family Papaveraceae; genus Papaver; species Papaver somniferum. Next base: position 162,719,472 of record NC_039361.1, read on the forward strand.
CAGTGCCAAGTTACACTTTTTAACTTTTTCTTGGTGCCTCTACTGCAGAAGAAGAGTCTGTGAGCTTACTGGAAGTTGTTTGTTGGGCGAAGAGCATGGAATTAAATAATGTTTGAATTGAAAGGGACCGTCAAAGCCTAAATTTTTTTTTTAACTCAAAAATGACAATTTTATTGATAAAAATCAACATTCCACTCAGGTAGTGAGCAGCTAAAAAGAAAGGAAAAGAAGAAACGAAAGTATGAGACCATACTCAAAAAAGCACATCCACCGAACAAAACTTTGAACCCAAAATCTCTCAAGCAAAGAAGCTAACTACCCAGCTAAGCCATTACACCCTCCCAGTTATTCAAGATAGAGTTTATAGATACGTCTCCAAAGATGGTTGTTCTGACACACCAATTATAAATATTGATATTCACACTATCAATTAATTCCTCTTGGTCTTATATTGCTCATTCAACAGTCTTGCATTCCTCTCAATCCATATACCCCACCAAATAGCAAATGGATACAAATTCCAAAATTTTCTCTTGATTGAACTATTCTTGCAATTCTTCTTTCTCCATTCTCAGATGTTACTTCTTACTGAATCATGAAAAACCCACTGCAATTTATAAAAATTCAAGAAGTAATACCACACTGACCTGGTAGTTTCACAGTGAAGAAAGATATGTTGGTTTGATTCAACTGACTTATTGCATAATAGGCAACCATTTACCATGATAGTATTCCTATATGAATTAGAGTATAGGGTAGAAGCAGCGTTGCAACACAAAGTCCATACAAAGAGTGCAACCTTATGAGGAATTATGGGGTTCCAAATAGATTTGAAAGGAAACCTCAATAGACCATCATCTTTTAAGGCTTTATAACATTCTGCCACAGAAAAGCCTTTTGTTCCCTCCTGCCAAACTCTTTGATAACTGCCACTATCTCTATCAATATTATGAAGCAAATACAAAAGATGAGCCACATCTTCGATTTCTTGCTCTTTTAATAACCTGCAGAATGTAAAATTCCAATTATTATTAACACTGACATCCAACATATCCTATAGTTGAGCATTTTTCTTGTTACTGATCTTGAATAGTGAAGGAAACATCAACTTAGGAGTCTGGCCATTAAGTCACTTATCTTTCTAGAACAAAATTCTATTGCCATTATTCACTTGGATTGCAGTGCATTGCTCAAGACTTGGAACTGAGTTTAGGGTCCCTTCCCATAAACTTTTCCCTATATGCTTGTTTGTAGTATTAGGAAAAAAAGCTTTTGTGTTTCCCCCAACTTTTGATTAATAATCTTTCTCCATAATGCATCTTCCTCATTCCCATATCTCCAAATCCACTTTGCATGAAGGGCTTCATTCGTGATCATAAGCTTCTTGATTCCAACACCTCCTCTCTCCTTAGACAGACTAATCTTCTTCCAACCAACCCAGCTTGTTTTTTGCTTCTTAGCTGAAGAACCCCAAATGAACTGTCTCATGATCTTCTCTGTTAGAGCATTGCTCGGTCGAACTCTCATACGTTGTTATCTCAAGCATGTTTTTCAATGTTAGTGATCAAAACTATAAGTATTGATTTCTATCCTACTATAGCTAAATCTCGGACTAGGATAAAAAGTGTAGTTGAGCTCAAGAACTCCATGGCAATAATCATAAAAGACAAAGGACTAGTCAAGGAACTGGTGGAACTTCATCGACTAAAAGGTATCTGGAGACTTGAACTTATCAATCACTCAAAAGTCTATCTCCTATTTTGAGACAAAATTCGTTTTGGTATATAGACTTTGATTATACACATTTGCTATTTCAAGCCGAGTTTATCTCGCCTATCTATTTCTCGAAATATGTGTTTGTAAGCTTTCGTTTTAGACAAGTTCATCTTTACCTAGTGACGAAAGTCATGTTGTGTTTCAATCACTTTGAAAATTGTTTACTTTGACGAAAAATATTTTGTGAATAACAACTATGTAATAACGTCCCTATGAATGTTTCAATGATTGAAATGAAAGTTTAGATTATATAGCCAATGATGGATAAAAGCATTGTGTGGAAAAACATATATGTATAAGTCATTTTCCTTGAACCTAAGTTTGCGAACTTTGTTGATCAAGAGAACCGGAGCAAGAGCCGTGAACTCAGTCCGCGAACTAAGTCTGCGAACTTAAGTTGGTTATATCTAAAGACGATTGTTTGTGAACTTTATATTAACCAAGGAATGCAAAATGCAAACCGGGGCTATAAAGTTCATGAACCGATTCGAGTGAATCAAATCGTTTTTGCTTCGATTGTGTCTTGTGTAGTTACATAAGATTTCCTTGCAATTGAACAACTCTCTAACTAGTTCATTTGAGTCATTTGAACTAGTTATGGTGAAGAAGAATATGGTTGATATGAAAGTGCTCATATGGATAACCATTTGGTTAACTATTGTTCTTTTTTTTTTTGAAGCAAATTAACTATTATTGAACCAACAAGTGTACATGTTTGGGTACGGTTACACAAACCTAAAATCGTGCATTTCATTTGTGTGTAACAAGCTAAGTTTTCGATCCAACGGCTAAAAGATATTATCTTGAATCTAATCAAGTTTTCATCTAACGGTGAATATTGAATGTTTTGTTACTAAGCTAACATTGATTGCAAACCCTGATTTGAAAGAATATATAAGGGAGAACTATAGCAACTGGGAAACCTAATCCCCCACGTCTCATGTGTGATATTAGTTGTATTATCTAGAGTCGATTCTCCTTCAACCTTAGGTTTCTTCTTGAAAACCAGGTTAATGACTTAAAGACTTTATTGGGATTGTGAAGCCAGACCAATACTACTTTCTCGTAGTCGTGTGATCTGATCTTACTGATTCTATCGTGTTGAGTACAATCGTAACGATTGGCTTGACATTAATATATCCGATAGGCAAGATATAACAGTAGTCACAAACATCTTCGTCTCATCGTTTGTGATTCCACAATATCTTCTTTCGCTATGTCGACTAAGATTATTGTGAGGTGATTGATAATACTAGGTTGTTTTTCGGGAATATAAGTCCGGGTTATTAATTGGGTTCCTGTTCACCTTGATTTATCAAAAGACAGAACAAAACTTGTAGGTATTTATGTGGGAAACATATTTATCTATTCATGTAGACTTTTTTGTGTGATACAGATTTGTTTATTAAAGTCTTCGACTTTGGATCGTAGCAACTCTTAGTTGTGGGTGAGATCAGCTAAGGGAATCAAGTGCGTAGTATCCTGCTGGGATCAGAGACATAAAGAGCGCAACTGTACCTTGGATCAGTTTTAGATTGATTGGGGTTCAACTACAGTCCAGACCGAAGTTAGTTTGTAGTAGGCTAGTGTCTGTAGCGGCTTAATACAGTGTGTGTTCAACCTGGACTAGGTCCCGGGGTTTTTCTGCATTTGCGGTTTCGTCGTTAATAAATAACTGGTATCTGTGTTATTTCTATTCCACATTATAATTTTTTATATAATTGAAATATCACAGGTTGTGCGTCTGAATCAATCAATTGGAAATCCGACATTTGGTTGTTGATTGAAATTGATTGATCCTTGAACATTGGTCTTTGGTACCGTTCAAGTGATTTCTTTTGTATTCAATTAGACTCGCAGATTTCTATTTGATTGAGAAAGAATTGAATCAAGAAATAGAGATATAACTCTTTGATATACTTTATTAAGATCGAGTCTAGTTGATTCTCTTAAAAGTATATTGGACTTTGTCCATACAGATTGTTAATCGAAATATTGGGTGTGGTTGTTGTACCCCCGCTTTTTCAATTGGTATCAGAGCAGAAAAACACCTTAAACCTGATAAGTTTGTGTTTGTTCAGTCCATAAAAATTTTCCATGGGAAATTTCTTTGGAAAACTTGCTCTTGGCATCTGTATCGCACGCCAAAATTCCTTGAAGATTGCTCAAAGATTATTATGGAAAAAACCTTCGGGTTCTCAAGATAATATCAATTCATCTAAAAAGGAAAATTTAGATGATGAGATTCAATCTAAAAGAAAAAATAGAAAGAAGGGAAGATTGAGAAAACACTCGTTACGCTCAAAAATATGGACTCTCACTAGATTAATTCTTAATCCTTTTGAGGAATACTATCATAATAGTGGCAGGCCTCAAAAAGGGTATAGAAATTATCCCCGGCCAAAAACTTGGTGGGCCCGGAGATATGTATACAATTATGCGCAATGAAAACGGGGGCCTACAGTAATACCGCAAGTGCACGGTCGTCGGTTGTAGCTCGTGCAAGTACGGGTCGATCCACAGAGATCGGGTGTGTTTTGGAGTGTTTAGCTAATTGGGTTCCTAGTTGCTATTGGGCTATGAAGCCTTTTGGCTTAAATTGGGCTTTGAGTACTAATGGGTTTGATAACAATAAAATGAACTGAGCTTGGGCTCAGTTGGTCTTTGAAGTGTAAATGGGCTTTGGCCTTAAACTTAGGCTTTTGATTAAGCCTGAATTGGATTGGGCCTTAATAATGAACTTGGGCTTTGGTCTTAAACTTAGGCTTGGGCTCAGTTGTACAAACAATAGACAGTGGGCTTAGAACTGAGAACTAGGCCTTGAACTGGACTGATGGGCTTTTGCTTGGCAGCAGGCTTGGCAGCAACAACAGCAGCAGCAGCACAAGTGCTGCACAGCAGCAGCAGCAGCTTGGCAGAGGCAACACAGAGAGGGCACCAGCAGCAGCACAAGGCAAAGATGGAAGCAGCAGCAGTACTGCAGTGCAGAGGGAAGTGGTAGCAGGAAAAGGCAACAGGAGAGTTGCAGGGCAGATGGGTTGCAGCAGCAGCTGCATAAGCAGTGCACAGCAGCACAAGGCCAAGAAGACAGCAGCACAAGCAAGGAAGAAAAGCAATGCAGCAGTGCAAGTCAAGTGAGAAAGAAAGGATGGCAGTGAACCAAACAGTGATGACAATAAAGAAAATAAGCAGAGAACAATGCAAGAACTAAACAAAGCAAATACTAGACAGCAAAGAAAGATAACAAAACAAACCAAGGCCTAAGGCCAAGGGCAGGGATGTGGAGAAGCTAACAGAGCAAAGCTAAGGCATGAATACAGGCAAACAAAAATGGAATGGCAAGATAATCAGCTTGCTATAAGCACTGATTTCTTCCATTGCACAATCAGCACATTGCATCCTAAGCATACAAAAGGAATGGCAAGATAATCAGCTTGCTATGAGCACTGATTTCTTCCATTACTCAATCAGTTCAATGCTTCAAAGGTAACTAGCCTAGCATTCCATCAACTAACAGCAAATTAAACATGGCACTAACAGTGACAAAACAATGAGGATTAACATATACAACACATATTAACAGGACAAATGTAACAGGAATTAATTGGAAGTTAAAACATGAAATTAAAACAAGCATATTAACAGGAGAATAACAATTTTAACAGGAGCACATTTTAACAGGAGACAAACAATTTTAACATATGCAGTGAAATTGAACAGAACACATTAAAGAGAGAAGCATTAACATTAACAGGACATGAAAGTCCTGGATGCCGGCTAATCCAAGCATACTTTTACAACACACCCACAACCCTCAATTTATAGTCCACAGACACAATTAGGGTTCTCACCCATTTTCCCAAAATTCCAAAATAAAACAGTACAATTAGGTTTACTGTTTTTCTAATGTCATGGGTCTAATTGAGCCCATTCCCCTACTCTAATCCTCTCCTGGTACGGTCCCAACATGAATTAGGGTTTCTAGAAAAAACCCCCAAATTACAGAGAAATTAGGGCTTGAAATTAAACTCACCTAACATGTGATTTGACGAGTCTTCTTTCGACCCATTCTTCTCCTCAGTCTCCTGCTCCATTCCCATGCTTCAATTACGTCTTATAGCCTCACCTAGTTTATTGATTTATCACCTAGGGTTTCAGTGGTGAAAAATCAATAAGTTAGATGGCTATAGAGGTAGGGGAGGTAGCTACGGCGTGTAGGTGGTGTTTGGTGGAGGTTAGGTGGTAGAGATGGTGGTGACAGAGGTGGAGAAGGTGGTGGTGTACGGTGGAAGGGGAAGGCTCTGCAAACAGGGAGGTGATGGAGGAGAGGGGCTCGACTGTTTTGGGAAGAAGGGGGGTGTTTGGTTAGGTGGTAAGGTTCGGTTGCTAGGGTGTTAGGAGGCTTCATCAAATTGGATGAACAGCGAGGATGAGCCGTGGGATGTGGAGCTGGTAGGTAGATCGGACGGTGATGCGGAGGCAAGCGAGGAGCGACCGTCGGATGAAGGGATACAACGAAACGAACGGTGCTAGATTAGGTTAGGTGCTGTAGTGTAAGGCGGGATATCAAACTTTGATGAACAGCAAGGGAGCAACCGTTGGATTCAACTACCATCTAATCTGAAGGCTTGGAATTTCAGCGCTGTGGTGCTTGGCAGAGACTTCAGATTTTGATGCTCTATGAAGGAGCGACCGTCGGATGCTTCTGAGAACTGATCTGATGGCTGAGAACGGAGGCGTTTTTGTGTGTAGAAAATGAGGTTGTGCGCACCATTCTTCGCGGCTTCCTTGCGTGATTTCTCCCGGCTTTTCACTACTTTTCTGCTCTTTTCGCTCCGCGCTCATCCGAACTTTATTTATTACCTAAAAATGCAAAATTAATTAATAAAAATATTTATTCTTGAAAACAATGAAATACAGAATATGGGATAAAATGTAGAATTAATGCACAAAAGATGAGTTAAATGCCAACAAAAAGGGATAAATATACAATATTTGGCACTCATCAAATACCCCCAAACCTGAATTTTACTTGTCCTCAAGTAAAACAAAACTAAGGAAATCCTAACTATACCACTGTCGCTGGTCTCTCGAATGCATTTAGCGTATGCACTAAGCCTTTTAAACCACTAAGTGTCCCTAGTGGACGAGTTGAAGTCTCGTGAAGGTTTGCTTAGAACGTACCTACAAAGTTCTAGGTCAAAATATAAGCTCAGATTCCATCAAATGTGACATGTGCAAAACAGTTTAAGCTCACAGCAAAATGGAGATGTCAATCTAGCTATCGAAGGCACAATCCTAGCACTGATAACAAAAAAAGACATGTGATAAGAGTGTAAAGTGTATCTACACATGTGTAAAGAAAGATCTGAAGTTATGACTACTAATCACCAAGAGATAGTTTCTCAGGCTAAGAACTGAGGTCGAAATCTAGCTAGCTGTCCGGACTTTACGAGAATTGTGAATGAGTTGGAGGTATTTCACAATTACTCGCGTTGTACATCAATGGCATACACCCTCCTTGCTTATTACAATGAAACAAAAAATGACTATTTACATGACTCTTATTTACATTGACTACTCTTTTATTTTTGGAACAAGAGATGATGGAATTGATAAATACTTGATTTTTTTTTATTTTCTGATATTTTTTTTTTTTTTTTTTTTTTTTTTTTTTTTTTTTTTTTTTTTTAACAGGAAACACTTTTGATACATAACAAAAACAAACAAAAGATTACATGACACTTTGCAAGAGGTAGCCCTTTTTGATGCACCCAGTTAAATTCGATGGTTGTCTTTCTTAATGTAACCTCCACCTTCTATCCCAACCAACCAAAGAACAAGCTAGTCAAGTTTCGTTCAGTATTCTAAAGTGATTGGCAATCGTAACTTCCTATCAAACACCTTGAAGATCGAGGCCATACATGTATTGGTAGATCGTGCGCGTGCAAATTCTTCTCACTATGTGAATTGTGCTTAGAATCAGGGTGCCTAATATCTAGACTAAGACTCCATAAAAATACATATTTGCACAAGAGTCAACATTTCAAGGTAAATGAGCTCATTTTTTTATGATTTTTCATTTTTGAATTTTTTGAATTTTGATTTTTAATTAATTTTTTTTGGAATTTTCAATTTTTTCAAAAAGAGAAGGAGTTCGTTTTCAATTGGATATTATCCTGGTATCTACTCTATACCCCCAAACCTAAACTAACCATTGTCCTCAATGTTTCAAAATATGGAAAGAATTAAAATGCAACATATGGAAAGGGACATGCTGAGTAGAGTAAAAGGGAGAGAATCCCGATTTCGGCGAAAGCAGAAATTAAAAACTCCGTTATCAAGGCAAAAATCAAACATTTCAGCCGAGATCATATTGGATTAGCAAAATATATACAAAAGGAACAAAAGTGTTTTTAAAAATTTTATCTACTGGATTATATACAAAAAATTCACCATACATAACAATCTAAAGAGTTGCGGATCAACCCAAAAGACGAAGTGTAGACATTCAACAGCTTCAACAATAATAACGGAAAGAAACGAAGTGAACTGTGAAACAAAATGAGCTACCCCCAAACCTGGATTTTACAGAAGATATAGTTTTGAAAACAAAATCGCGCAGTTTCGGGGGTTCATCATGCAAAGGTCTAGCTCGAAACTGGACTGTGCTAGGGACGGGCAAAACATGCAATTCCAACTGTGGTTCCTCAAATGTATTATTTGGATGAAAAATAGTCCAAGGACTTGGGAAGCACACAGTTTCCAATCCTATTAGGAATTTTCAGAAAAATGGTTTTACAATATGGTACAACAATCTAGGTTGGGTGGAAGGCCAATCAGATTGGACTAGGTAGAAGAATAGGCATATCATTATCAACTTCATCTTACACCATGTCACATCATGTCACAATCATCAATCATTAGCAGTTCAATCAGAATTATCAACATCATCAACAAATTTATTCTCATGCATCGGCAAATCAGGAGAAATATCACAATGTGACCTAGGTAGAGAATCAGACACATCAAATATATTTTCATGCATATTAGTGTCTACAGAAGATTCAACTATTCCTATGTCATGCCCATCTTCACAGAATAATTGTACGAATCCCATGTCAAAATCAATATCATATGAATTACAATGAGTATTAGAAAAAACAACATTCATGAAGGTCGAGGGCGAGAAGCCATATATTTTTGAACCAACAGGTTCCACAATATTTTCATGTTCTTCTAACATATCATCATAATCATCATCATGGTAGCATGCATATTGGTCCTCATTAACAGTGGTGGTGTCATTAGTCGATTCATGTTCCTCTAAATTAGGTTCATATTCAACATTATTTACATGAATGGGACTAGACACTTCATTATGGACAACATACATTTACTCATGAATTTCCTCCTTTTGTCGGTGAAGCAAAATCTGATCTAAATGTGCATGAATTCGTGCTGTAGATCTATCATAGTCTTGCTTACAGAGTCTTAAAGCTTCTGTGGTGGAGTCTAAATTCATGGGAGTACAAAATTCTTCATGTTCAAATTGTGGTGAATGGTACATGTGTGCATGGTCATTAGGGTTTTCAAAATATTGATCGCAACCCTCAAAGGATTGATTATGGTCCCAATGACTACCATTCTCACAATTTATGGGCATTTCATACATTGGATTTTCTCTAGATTGCCTAAAATTATGCAAAATATGACAATGCTCAACAGGGTGGTCTAAACTACCACATGCGGGACATGCATAGATTTCAGGTTGCCTAAGAAAATTAGATGTGACAGATTCCTCATGTGATTGCATTTCTAAAGCTGTGATTCGAGCTTCTATTTGATCCATAAGTGATGATTGGGTGAATGAGGCACTAAAATGTTCATTTTCACGTTGGGATAAATGATGCATGTATGAATAGTCATTAGGGTTCATGTATTGCGGCTCGGGACTTTGAAAATGTCCATAATAATTCCTATGACTATTGACATCATGGTCCGTGGAAGGTTCATAGCGTGGCACATTCCCATAAGCAAGTTCTCTAAGAGTTTTATTTTCATCCCCAGGAGCAGACCAAAATCCAGACATGATTGGCTCAAAAGCTAAGTAACTATGTTACAAAGCCCAAAATTTGGTTTTTTAAAGGGTTTGGATTTTGGGGAAAAATTTGGTTTCGGTGGGAGACATTTGAAAATTTGGTTTTAAAATGGGAGCAAGAGAAAATTTTGTTTTTTTTTTTTTTTTTTTTTAAAAGAAAATAAAATTAAGACAATAAAATTTGGTTTTTGAAATGGGAGCAAGCCCACTGTGCAAGCCTCTAATGAAATGGAAGGAAGGCTGCGGCCCCCAATCGGTTACAAGCTCAGCTGGGTTTAAACCCAGAGTCCAAAATACAAGTCCAATGGAAGAATTTAAACAAGCCCACACAAAATAAATACAAGCCCACAAATTAAACAACAAGCCCACAAATAAATTATTACAAACCCAAAATAGAAAAATAAAAAGCCCAAAAAAATTGGGTTAATTATTACAAGCCCACAATTAAAGAAATTTGGAAGCCCACAGGTTGGGTTCTCTCAATGGAATGGGTTTAGGCTTACCTTTTTAGCACAGCCCAGCTGCTCTGATATTGTTGCAAAAACCCAGTTGGGCTTTGGTTCTTTTCCTTGGTGGCGTCCCAGCAGAGGAAAAACAGGCTCAGAACAGCAGGTCCAACAGCAAATGAAGTGAAGCAGATGCAGATGCAGATGCAAATGCTATGAAATGAAATACAAAAATAGCTAAGAAAAACACAGATAAAACACAGCACCAATCCCCGGCAACGGCGCCAAAAACTTGGCAGGCCTCAAAAAGGGTATAGAAATTATCCCCGGCCAAAAACTTGGTGGGCCCGGAGATATGTATACAATTATGCGCAATGAAAACGGGGGCCTACAGTAATACCGCAAGTGCACGGTCGTCGGTTGTAGCTCGTGCAAGTACGGGTCGATCCACAGAGATCGGGTGTGTTTTGGAGTGTTTAGCTAATTGGGTTCCTAGTTGCTATTGGGCTATGAAGCCTTTTGGCTTAAATTGGGCTTTGAGTACTAATGGGTTTGATAACAATAAAATGAACTGAGCTTGGGCTCAGTTGGTCTTTGAAGTGTAAATGGGCTTTGGCCTTAAACTTAGGCTTTTGATTAAGCCTGAATTGGATTGGGCCTTAATAATGAACTTGGGCTTTGGTCTTAAACTTAGGCTTGGGCTCAGTTGTACAAACAATAGACAGTGGGCTTAGAACTGAGAACTAGGCCTTGAACTGGACTGATGGGCTTTTGCTTGGCAGCAGGCTTGGCAGCAACAACAGCAGCAGCAGCACAAGTGCTGCACAGCAGCAGCAGCAGCTTGGCAGAGGCAACACAGAGAGGGCACCAGCAGCAGCACAAGGCAAAGATGGAAGCAGCAGCAGTACTGCAGGGCAGAGGGAAGTGGTAGCAGGAAAAGGCAACAGGAGAGTTGCAGGGCAGATGGGTTGCAGCAGCAGCTGCACAAGCAGTGCACAGCAGCACAAGGCCAAGAAGACAGCAGCACAAGCAAGGAAGAAAAGCAATGCAGCAGTGCAAGGCAAGTGAGAAAGAAAGGATGGCAGTGAACAAAACAGTGATGACAATAAAGAAAATAAGCAGAGAACAATGCAAGAACTAAACAAAGCAAATACTAGACAGCAAAGAAAGATAACAAAACAAACCAAGGCCTAAGGCCAAGGGCAGGGATGTGGAGAAGCTAACAGAGCAAAGCTAAGGCATGAATACAGGCAAACAAAAATGGAATGGCAAGATAATCAGCTTGCTATAAGCACTGATTTCTTCCATTGCACAATCAGCACATTGCATCCTAAGCATACAAAAGGAATGGCAAGATAATCAGCTTGCTATGAGCACTGATTTCTTCCATTACTCAATCAGTTCAATGCTTCAAAGGTAACTAGCCTAGCATTCCATCAACTAACAGCAAATTAAACATGGCACTAACAGTGACAAAATAATGAGGATTAACATATACAACACATATTAACAGGACAAATGTAACAGGAATTAATTGGAAGTTAAAACATGAAATTAAAACAAGCATATTAACAGGAGAATAACAATTTTAACAGGAGCACATTTTAACAGGAGACAAACAATTTTAACATATGCAGTGAAATTGAACAGAACACATTAAAGAGAGAAGCATTAACATTAACAGGACATGAAAGTCCTGGATGCCGGCTAATCCAAGCATACTTTTACAACACACCCACAACCCTCAATTTATAGTCCACAGACACAATTAGGGTTCTCACCCATTTTCCCAAAATTCCAAAATAAAACAGTACAATTAGGTTTACTGTTTTTCTAATGTCATGGGTCTAATTGAGCCCATTCCCCTACTCTAATCCTCTCCTGGTACGGTCCCAACATGAATTAGGGTTTCTAGAAAAAACCCCCAAATTACAGAGAAATTAGGGCTTGAAATTAAACTCACCTAACATGTGATTTGACGAGTCTTCTTTCGACCCATTCTTCTCCTCAGTCTCCTGCTCCATTCCCATGCTTCAATTACGTCTTATAGCCTCACCTAGTTTATTGATTTATCACCTAGGGTTTCAGTGGTGAAAAATCAATAAGTTAGATGGCTATAGAGGTAGGGGAGGTAGCTACGGCGTGTAGGTGGTGTTTGGTGGAGGTTAGGTGGTAGAGATGGTGGTGACAGAGGTGGAGAAGGTGGTGGTGTACGGTGGAAGGGGAAGGCTCTGCAAACAGGGAGGTGATGGAGGAGAGGGGCTCGACTGTTTTGGGAAGAAGGGGGGTGTTTGGTTAGGTGGTAAGGTTCGGTTGCTAGGGTGTTAGGCGGCTTCATCAAATTGGATGAACAGCGAGGATGAGCCGTGGGATGTGGAGCTGGTAGGTAGATCGGACGGTGATGCGGAGGCAAGCGAGGAGCGACCGTCGGATGAAGGGATACAACGAAACGAACGGTGCTAGATTAGGTTAGGTGCTGTAGTGTAAGGCGGGGATATCAAACTTTGATGAACAGCAAGGGAGCAACCTTTGGATTCAACTACCATCTAATCTGAAGGCTTGGAATTTCAGCGCTGTGGTGCTTGGCAGAGACTTCAGATTTTGATGCTCTATGAAGGAGCGACCGTCGGATGCTTCTGAGAACTGATCTGATGGCTGAGAACGGAGGCTTTTTTGTGTGTAGAAAATGAGGTTGTGCGCACCATTCTTCGCGGCTTCCTTGCGTGATTTCTCCCGGCTTTTCACTACTTTTCTGCTCTTTTCGCTCCGCGACTCATCCGAACTTTATTTATTACCTAAAAATGCAAAATTAATTAATAAAAATATTTATTCTTGAAAACAATGAGAATACAGAATATGGGATAAAATGTAGAATTAATGCACAAAAGATGAGTTAAAATGCCAACAAAAAGGGATAAATATATACAATATTTGGCACTCATCAAATAGAGACAAAGATCTATTCAGAGCCTTCGAAAGTGTATTTAAATTCTTAGAAAAACTTAATTCTGTTAAGTCTAAGAATAAACCCTATAAATGTCTTGTACATGTAAAACTATCGAACAACAATGTATGGACTAAAAATCGGAAGAATCTTCTTTCTAGTCATCCAAAGAGGAAGATAGAGAGCTCAGACAACCATGATTATCATCATTACTTTGATTATATCACTGGAACTATTCACAAATATCAACCAGAAATATTGCATGAGGATATCTCTGCATATCATGTTATTTGGTAACATACATGGCATTACCTCATTTGTATATATCTTGAGATGGTGCAAGAACTGGTTTGATTTGTGTACAGTTGGGTTAAGTTTTGATTAGGCTTTCTATGACATCCGGTTCTTCTCAACATTGTGTGTTGTGACGGACCGGAAAATTACGCCTTTAGCGCGTTGCCCCGCAGGCCGTAACTTCCCCGGTGCGCTATGATGAAGCTATGATCGGGCCTTAAGGCTAGGCAAATGCACGTCCATTTGCCTTTCAAGCATGCTCGTAGAGCATGATGCAGCTAAATAAGTTTCCACATCGTTCCAACTTACCCTTGTTCCGCGCAGAAGGGTTTACGTCCGTAAGGCCAATGATAATGCATTTTACATGCATCACTGGCTTTGCCTCAACGTGAGGAATTCATCGCTGAATTTCCTATCTAGCTGAGCAACCGTAATACCGTCGAGTCTTGTCCAGGCATAGGCCTTGGACTTTGGCATAAGCCGCATCAAGCCCTTGACATTTCCTACATTAACTTGCGCACCAACTCTATGTAGCTTGATAGAAAGTATGAGCATCCACTAGCTTCCATGCAACTAAGCCTCATCAAGCATGGCCGAAATCATCTCTTGCATCGATCTACCGATCTTAGATGATATGAGGGGCCAACGTGCTGGACCGACAATGTTGCAACTCATTGCGACTTCCTACGTACCCTTCCCTACTCTAAAGGGATCAAGCACAGACCGTAGTTCATCATCGAAGGGTCAAGCAACTTAAACCAAATCGTTTGCTAGGTCATGGCCAAGCAATAGTGGTAATGGCCTAGTCCGTATAGGCCGTTCCGTCAAATACATCCAAGTGATGCATCATCGAGTCCATGGAATGGCATAGTGATGCCTCAGCATCATATGCTCCATTCGTAAGGCTACGCAACTTATAATGAGAATTAAGCATCATTCATAGTGTTCCGGCTAAGCTGTGAAGCTTACTTGGTACATGGTCCGCATATGCACGTTCAACCAATTATCCCTCCCTATATATGTTAATTTGACATTTTTAGAACTCAAATTGGGGGAGGAAAATTCATTCATCAACTCCTGTTTTACTATTCATGGCCGTTGCCATATATTTTCCTGAATGACCGGCCAAGATGATTGTACATTCAGTTCTATCTCACATGCCAGTTCCAATGTCCGTCCAGGATGACTGAACGTTTACTGAGCTAAACCCGATGAAGGGATGCGATGGCTGTATTTCCGACTTTGTCCATATGTCACTCAAATGTCATCTCGATATTCAGCCATGATGGCTGTATTATAGCTTTGGCACGTAGGCCACTCCTATGTCCAGCCATGTTGGCTGTATATTTTCCACCCGATGTCCAGCCATGTTGGCTGTACATATAAAAGGGCATCTACCCAACTGGCTTAATGCATCATTTGATGCAAGATTGGCTCTTGGCCAATGTAGCTTCCAACTAATGCCATATTGGCCTTAGCCAATATGTATACCCGATATGCCTTACTTGGCACCGGATATTGGCCTTGGGCCAAATGCATCTCACATGCAACGGAAGCTTTGGATGAAGCTTCATCTCGAGAAATGGCGCATCTTTTAGCATGCGCCATGCTAAAAACATGGGGTGTTACATTGTCACACCGTTCAAAGAATTTCGTCCTCGAAATTCAAAACAAAAACTATTGTGGACAATCTCCTCGGTTTGGATTTCCTGAGCAAAAGTCCCATACCAGATACTCATAAATCACGGGTTTCTTCAAGTTGTCATGAACAACAATTTAGTCCTTCTGAGCACATGTCTCATACCACCTTCCCAGGAATCCAAAAGTGTCCACAAAATACCAAGAATCGCAATTGGCCAGTGCCAAGAGGATATCTCGACCAGGTATCCTGAATGCGCATCCCATACTACGCACTCAGAAGTACCTAAAGTTCACAGGGTTGGAAGATGTCATCGAAATGATAAAGCAAAACCTAACGCAACACTGTGAGTACTAATCTCTAACGCCAGTGCAGTTTGATGCAAGCCACCGTCCCTAACGGATTTACCGGGTTGCCACTCGTAAGTGGGATGCTAACCGGGCCTGACAATACACACCCTTGGCCAGTGCCAACGTGTGGGGATGATCAGTCCCATTGTCACGGATTGTACATTAACGCGCCAAAGGTGCAATTTTCCGGTCCGTCACATGTGCTGTCACGGATTGTACATTAAAACAAATCCCACATTCCTTTTGTGGGTCACTGTTCATAAAAGAAGAGGTACGCGGACATTCTCATAAGTGAGCCTATAAAGAAGAGGTACGCGGACATTCTCCTTCCGTGTACATGAACTTTTTAGGGTTCATCTCTTTTCTCTATTAATTCTTCCTTGGAGGAAAATAAGACAAGGAGGTGGTCAAAGTTCATCCCAAGTAAGTAATTTCCTCTTGTTCCTCTCCAATTTCTAGATATCATGATGAATCTCAAGGGTTCAAAAAGTTTGGGCTCCTCTAGCATGGATCTTCCTTTAGACCAAAATTCTATTAGAATTAGGTTTGTCAATGATTCTTGTGCTAATATTTTTGAAAGGATTTCATATATGGGTTTTATTCTAGAAAATAAATTGGATTCTTCTAGTGGACATAAAGAAGATTTAGTTTGTTTTGAAAAATTCAATCTTGGAAACTTATTTGATGGTCTTGGCCAAGGATTTGATACTCTCACAAGAGTCTTCTATTCCAACATTCATGATATTGATCTTAGTAAAATGGAATTCAAAACCATGATAAATAGAGAAAAATTTCTTGTTAATAGAGAGTTGATTTCGAAGATTACCGAAATTCCATTGGGAAATGTTCGTCTACCTAGACCAAGTAATGAGCGACCATCGCATGATGACATCTTTCTTGGCATTTGCGGTAAGAAGGTGACTTGGAATCAAGGAAAGTTTCCTACCAATGTTCTTAGTTTTGCTCTGATGGATTTTGGTAAACTTGGTATATATAATCTTTGTCCCTCCATAATTGAGAATTCCAAGTGGAGTCATGAGTTTGCGGAATTGGTGTATTTCCTTGAATCGGGTGTTCCGAGTCTCGATATTTGAGGTTTCATAACTTCTCAAATGATCTCGATGACTTCATCCAGGTTACCCATGCTTTATTGGTCAAATTTTCCGTGAACATGGTATTGATGCAATTGGCAACTCACTTGGCGTTCCCAAACTGGTTCGTCCCTGTACTTTCAAACGTATAAGGGAGAATGTGTGAAAAATAGAAAGAGATAATTCCCTTGATGATTGTGACCCTACCACCTTGAGTCTACTTCAAAAAATTCATAAGGGTGTGTGTAAGGTAAATTCAAGAGTGAAGTTCGTATAAGAACAATTGTCATTGGTTGCAACTAAGTTTCCCGATCTCAAGGAAGAATTGAACATGATTCAAGCATCTTGGAGAGGTTCCGATGATGAGAATGATGAGTAATTTTATTTCGCATGTCTAGTAAATCTTCTATTTCTTGTTTTGTTTAAGAAGAATAACTAAAGTTTGGAATAGTCATTATTGTGATTACACATCGCTATGTCCAACGTTTTCATCTTCATGTTTGTATATTTATTGGTTTAAATTCTAAAATTGTTTGGAAGATGATTTTTGCAGTATTAATCTATATGGTTTTATATATTGCAATTGGTTATGCGATATGTGTGTTTGCGTCCGAGAACTATGATTTTCCCATACCTTGTCAAAATTTAAGTCCTTTATATGTCGATATGCATGTGTTGATCAAAGAAGGAATGAACTTTTGAAAAATACAAAAGTTAAGCCTATTATGTCAATTATTGATGGAAGATAGGTTAAAATCTTTTGTTTACAAGGATTATGTGTATTGTATGTCATTGTGCAAATGATGATGGAAAATAGAATGAATCCTTGATTATTCCACAGTATTTGGTCGACCTCCGGTCTACAATTTTTGTGCATATACTGTGGTGTTCCATAAGGTGTCTTATGTTGAGCGCAATCCACTGAGTTATTCATTCGCTTATGATAAGCTTAGTTGTTTCTCCGTGAGGTACTTTATGTCGAGCATGACTCAACTAAATTAATCATCCTCAGTTGGTTCTTTAGTTGTTGCTTCGTAAGTTCTCTTATATCGAGCATGATCAATTAAATTGATTATTTTTTTGTGGTTAATTTGGTTGTATATTGCGATTAGATTAATTATGGGTTCTCTTGTGATAAATCTAATTGAGTATTTTTGAGTCTCCATAAGTTCACTTATGTTGAATATTTCCGATTAAATTAATCATGGGTTCTCTTATGGTTAATTTAATTGAGTATTTTGGATTCACATTCATACTCGTATGTGATTTGTTATGTCCAAAGAAATCCTTCTTTTCTTTTGAAATTAAGGTCGCTCTTGTTGTTCTTTCGGGAATGACATTTTATGGGGGAGAGTTCTTAATTGAACTTGAAAAAGCGGGGGTCTAACAACCACACCCAACAATTCGATTAGCAATCTGTATGGACAAACTCCAATATACTTTCTAGAGAATCAACTTGATAGTCAGACTCAATCTAGGTATATCAAAGAGTTTATATCTCAATCTCTCGATTTGATCTTTACTCAAGCAAATAGAAATCTGCGAGTCTTTATCAAAGAGAGATAACTTGGATGGTACCAAATGCCAATATCCAAGTGTCAATCAATTTAAATCAACAACCCAAAGGTTGGATATTCTAATTGATAGAACAATACACAACCTGTATTATTTCAATTATATAAAACAAATATAATGCGGAAAAGAAATAACACAGACACCAGAATTTTGTTAACGAGGAAACCAAAAATGCAGAAAAACCCCGGGAACTAGTCCAGATTGAACACATAATGTATTAATCCGCTACAAACACTAGCCTACTCCAAACTAACTTTGGTCTGGATTGTAGTTGAACCCCAATCAATCTCACACTGATCCAAGGTACAATTATGCTCATATGTCTCTGATCCCAGTAGGATACTACGCACTTGATTCCCTTAGATGATCTCACCCACAACTAAGAGTTGCTACGACCCAAAATCGAAGAATTTAATAAACAAATCTATTACACAGAAAAGTCTACGGTAATAGATAAATTTGTCTCCCACGAATATACCTACGAGTTTTGTTCCGTCTTTTGATAAATCAAGGTGAACAAGAACTAATTGATAAAACAGACTTATATTCCCGAAGAACAACCTAGTATTATCAATCACCTCACAATAGTCTTAATCGACACAACGAAAAAGATATTCTGGAATCACAAACGATGAGACAACGTGTTTGTGATTTCTTTTTATCTTGCCTATCAGAGATAGAAATCTCAAGCCAATTATTCAAATTGAACTCGTACGATAGAAACATCAAGATTAGATCACACAACAACAAGAAAAGTAGTATCGGTCTGGCTTCACAATCCCAATGAAGTCTTTAAGTCGTTAACCTGCTTTTAGAAAAGAAAACCAAATGTTAAAGGAGAATCGACTCTACCTATGGAACTAGTATCACACACAAGGTGTGGGGATTAGGTTTCCCAGTTACGAGAGTTCTCCCTTATATAGTCTTTCAAATCAGGGTTTGTAATCAATGTTATCTTGGTAACAAAGCATTCAATATTCACCGTTAGATGAAAGCCTGATTAGATTCAAGCTAATATTTCTCAACCGTTAGATCGAAAACATAGCTTGTTATACACAAATGAAATGCACGTTTGTAGGCTTGTGTAACCGTACCCAAACTTTTACATTAGTTGGTTCAATAATAGTTAACCAAATGGTTAGCCATATGATAACTTTCATATCAACCATATTCTTCTTCACCATAACTAGTTCAAATGACTCACATGAACTAGTTAGAGAGTTGTTCAATTGCTTATATCTTCATGTAACTACACAAGACACGATTGAAGCAAAAACGATTTGATTCACTCGAATCGGTTCATGAACTATAAAGCCACGGTTTGCAATTGCATTCCTTATTTTATAAAGATAAGTTCATAAATATTGTTTTTAGACATAACCTACTCAAGTTCGTGGACTAGGTTCGCGGACTTAAGTTCCCAGATGGAGTTTACAAACTCCAGCAGAAATTCTCGGGTTTGGAAACTTTGCCAGTTCGCGGACTGGGTTCAAGCAATAAGGACTTATACATATATGTGTTTCCACAACAATGCTTATATCCTCCAAATGGTTATATATTCTAAACTCTCATTTCAATCATTGAAACATTCCCAGATGACGTTATATAGTTGTTATTCACAAACCATTTTTCGTCAGAGCAATTTTCAAAGTGATTGAAACTTAACATGACTTTCGTCACTAGGTAAAGATGAAATTGGCTAAAGCGAAAGCTTTACCAACACATATTTCAAGAAATAGATAGGCGAGATAAACTCGGCTCCAAATACCAAATGTGTACAATCTAAGTCTATTTAGAAAAACGACTTTTGTCTCAAGATAGGAGATAAATAGACTTTTGAGTGATAGATAAGTTCAAGTCTCCACATACCTTTTAGTCGATGAAAATCCACCAGTTCCTTGAGTAGTCCTTCATCTTGTATGATGATTTCCATGGAGTTCTTGAGCTCAACTACACTTTCTATCCTAGTCCGAGACCTTAGCTATAGTAGACTAGAAATCAAGACTTATAGTTTTGATCACTAACATTGACAAACATGCTTGAGATAGCAACGCATGCGAGTTCGACCGAGCAATGATCTAACAATCTCCCTTTTTTTCAATTTTATTGACAAAAGTATCAATACATATGGAATACAAAAAATATATAAATAAACTTTGTAGATCCTATTCCACATGTCTAATCTTCAACATTACTCGAAATCTTTGTCACTTCCAAGTACTCCAATGATCCCAAAGGTTGTAAGTTTAACATCATCGTTGTTGAAAATCCGTAGCTATAACAACGAGAAAACAAGAGTTCTCAATCATTGTTATACAGTGTTATAATATCATTACACAGCGTCAAAGTCCAATTGCATCACAACTTTAACAAAAATACTATGGTGACATTTCACTCCCCCTTAGTCAATACTCCATCTCACATGGAAACCACTCCCCCTTACATAATGATCCGAAAACCATATGTATTTGTAGTATGAACTACATATTAATTCTCCCCTTTTTGTCAATAAAATTGGCGAAGGTACAAGAACGGGATCCTAATGAAATTTCTGAAAGAGACATCCCATGACCAAAAGAAAGCATATATCATCTTATTTAGATGCAATCATAAAGCCGAAGCTAAATGCATTCATCAAGGAGTCTATAAAGATACAAGATAACCCCTATAATATTCCACAGCCACACTTCCCACAAAGATTTGGCAATTAAGCACAAGTTCAATTAAGAACTCTCCCCCATAATATGTCATTCCCGAAAGAACAACAAGAGCGACCTTAATTTTGAAAGAAAAGAAGGATTTCTTTTGACACAACACACAAAAAACTCAGCCAGAAAAATCAATCCTACGAAAATAAATACAAAATTGAAGTAACACTTACTGGAGTTTCAAACTCAATTGCCCAAAAGATCGAGATAAGCACAGGGGCAAGAGTCATAGAAACAATTAATGAACCAAAACAACACCAATAGGCTGCCATAAATGTTGAGAAGTAGCAGTGTCTAATGGTTTGGTTAGAATATCAGCCAATTATTGTTCGGAAGGCACAAAATCTATACTTATGATACCATTTTCATAGAGATCTCGAATAAAATGGTACCTTATATCAATGTGCTTTGTTCTTGAGTGCTCAACGGGATTCTCAATAATTCGAATCGTCACTAGAGTTTTCACAAAAGATCTTCATTAATCCAGTATCAATTCCATAATCATCTAGCATATGTTCCATCCATAGAAGTTGAATGCAGAATGAGCCAGCAGTAATATATTCTGCTTCACATGTAGACAAGGATTGTTAATTCTGTTTCTTGCTATGCCAAGCCACAAGATTCAGTCCTACATAGTAGAAACCCCCTGATGTACTTTTTCTGTCCTCTACACATCCTACCCAGTCAACATTTGAATAAGCCGAAAGATCAGTGTTAGTATCAAAAGTGTAAGATAGACCATACCCGACAGTGTGATTGACATATCGTATGATCCTCTTTGAAACTGCAAGATGAGATTCTTTTGGACTAGCCTGAAATCCAGCTGTTGATGGTGGTTTTTATCTTAGGGTTAAAATTGTAAAACCTTGCATCAGATGTGACGTCACTCTGCAAGGAAACGGTGTTGCGAGTTCTAACCTCTCCACCGACATATTTATTGAGTCGCTCAATATACTTTTATCCATAACACTCTGTAAATTCTGGCACCTCGCCAATACTAGACTCACTGAGTACTTTCCTGTGCTATATTCCACAACAGAATCCTTAAATCGGTATGGCATGACGGATTTATGTTCGCTCGCAGCGGAGTAGCATGAACCTCCAAGTACCAAAGTTAAGGCCATTGCACGAAATACTCAGACAGAAAGCACACTACATTCTGTAGATAAAGATTTTGTGTGGCAGCATACAAAATCCAGCCAATTATTGTGGTGACTCAGAAAGAACTCATAAACCCGACTAGTTTGCAAAATTAGGGTTTCACGCCTCGCGCAACATACTAGACCCCGTTGGTCGAAACCGTGCTTAACCAAGCTAGGCAACCAAATCCGTCACAGCGCTCTAAAAGTGCGTCCGCGCCCTAGCATGTCGGCCCTCTTTCCATCAACCAATCAGGTCGCTTCAAATCCTCCAGCGCGCGTTGGAAGTTGGCCACGCCCTAGCATGCTGGCCCTACTTCCCGTCGACCAATCAGGTTGCTCCAAATCTTCCACGGCCTCAAAAGAGATTTCCATACTATGTTGGCTTCCCAAAACACGCCACCTTCTCAAAAACGCGTCAGCTTCTCAAAACGCGCCCAAAACGCGTTGGCTTCCCAAAATATGCCAACTTCCCAAAACGCGCCAACATGCCGCACGCGCATGGCTGGTGCCCGTGCCAGGCGCACATACCAGGCGCGCTTGCCAGACGCGCATACCAGAAACGCTTACCAGAAGTGCATGCTAGACGCGCTTATCGGACGCACATGCCGCACGCGCATGCAAAAAAGCATGTGCAAGCTATGCCATCCATGCTACCACGCCACTGGCTACCAACGGAAGGTAACCGCAATCAACGGCTAACCTTCCTCTCAAGATGCAAAATCTCAGTCGTCGAAGGTCACCACCGAACCGGCAAGCCTCTCAATCTTAACTTGCCAAACAATAACAACATGCTACACGTTTTCCACGAAAACACTTGAGACATCAAATCATGTCACAAACTGGGGGATGCTCATCAGGGTATTGGTCTGGCGGTTTACAGCGTGCGGCGTACACTACACCCGTTACAAGAAAGTGTCATAAGAATGAAGCTGTTAGTAAATACAAGGAGTAATGGTGGAACGTTTCCTTCATTATGGAAACATCAATTGCAGGTGTTACCCGTTACCGCTTTCTTCCATTTACTCAACCGTTTTCACTTCTTACGAGACCAGGGTACGTTTTATTGCAACTTGTATAAAATAGGTCTCACCTATTTCCACCAAAGAAAAAGTTTTGGTCAGGAGAACAATACACATCCAGAAATCACCTGGTAGCTTTCCATTCAGCTCGCCAGTTCAACTTTCAGATACAAGTCACAAAACACCCACACTTCCAGAATCAACTATTCTGGTCTCAACACTTTCTTCGCTTCCCTCCCTAAGACCAACCCTTCTCCTTCACTTTACGACTGAAGCAAGCCTGGAACAACCATTTCTTGGTTTAGGACAGGATTGTACAGATTGATCTCTCGAATCAAAAGTACTCCCGTGCAGTACACTGTTTTGGGTTTAGATTCGTTTCTCATCCACACTCACACGAAATTACCAAAATCAGCAGAAAAGGTTTTCACCCACAAAAAATTGGCGACCACAGTGGGAGGTCAATCTCTCGGTTGCAATATAGATTTCCAATTTCCAGTTTCATCTTTCAATTCCGACCTCAAGATGGTAGAAGCAAACAATCCGCTCGGGAATCAATGTCTCAGTTATCACATGACGAGGAGTAATGATAGGTGTGATAAACACCTAGATTTATATATATTTTTTATGCTTTCTTCGCGAGTTTTCATGTAAATTACGTATCTTATGTTTACTTTTGAGTTTTGAGGTACTTTGGAGTCATTTGGAACGAAAGAAGAAGAAACAACTCAAAAGTACCATTTCAAGTGCAACTGATGTTGGAGGCGGATTATTTCTCATTATTTGCTTTTATTTCTTCATCTCTGTCTGAAAAGCATGTCAGCTTTAGTGATGAAAATGAATTGAAGAGAAAAAGTAGATATGAGAAGTAAGAGACGGTTGTTGTTGGTGGAAGAATTCGACGAAGAAGAAAGCATTCATTTGGAGCGAAGCTGGCTACGGTTGAGCAAGAAAATGAATTGCATGTCAGTTATCTGGAACCGACAAGCAATTCATTATCTGGGTACCCCTTATCTACTTCACCAGGGTGGCTATATCTACTAGCCTCATTCTTACACAAGACCCAAATTGAGAGAAATCGTTCTCGTCTAAATTCAGAGAGAAGTGAAATAAGTTATGGCGGCACCATTAGACCAGGGAAATCGAGAGCATCAGCCGGTAAAGGAAATGGAGATCGAGAAGGAAGAATCGAAGGGGTTTCGACGGATTTCTGAATTGGGAGAAGATTAAGAAGAAAATCTCTCATGTCAATTGAATCTGAGAAGGATGTTAGCGTTTTGAATTCGACTGAATGCTGTGTGAATCTGATGCCGCAAAGAAGATGGGTTTGATGTGAATTTGAGGTTGGCGACGAGTTGAGGGTTTGATTACAGAGAAGAGTTGGATCAGGGAAGAGACAAGATGGCCACCAATATCCAGTTTTGGGAATTGAGATTAAGTTCTAGATTGAAGAACAAGAACTACTGTTAATGAAGCTGGTGGTGATAGAAGATAGGAACGATAATGGGTTTGCTGTATGTTACTCTGTGGTGAAAAGATGCTTGTGCCTTATGGGATTGATGTTGAGGTTTGGGTCCTGGTGAAAGAAGTGATGACAGTACAGTGGGTTTGGTGGCACTGAGAGTGCAGATTTGGTAGTGTTGATAATGGTGGATGTTTACGAAGGGGTCTTGTTAACTTACTGCAGTCAACAAAGAGATAGAGATGGAGCAGGTGATGGGTTCTTGAGAAAAGGAGTTGTTGCCATTGCTCAAGTGAAACAATGGGAGCGACATGGAAGAAGAATTGTGCTACTGCAAGTTGCTGCTGGTGATTCGTGATGGTTCTGATGCTGTCAAGAGTGAGATGATAGATGTATGTTAGGGATGTGATTGAATGACTCGTTCTTATACAGAGAAGGAGCTGGTGCTGTTCAAATGAAGTTCAGGGAATGAATCTGCTTAGCCGTTGGTGAGAGTTTGAGGCACTAATGATTATGGAATGGCAGCTGCAGCTGTAAAACTGCAGAACAGTGCAGTGAAGTAATGGATGTTATGCTGTGTGTTTGGAGTTGCAGGAACTCTTGAATGCAATTGCAGGAGACAACGGAAGCTGAACTTATAGAGAATATGATATTGCAGGTGTTTAAGTATTGTGTGTGTTTGCTGAAATGACAGATTTCTGGAGCTGCAATTCAGGCTAAAAGTGGAGCCAAGTTACAGTGAGTTGTGCAAGTGATGCAGAATGAATGACTTTAAATAGATGAATGCTAGGTTGTGCAGGGAAGCAAATAAATGGCCTGAAATTATGGCCTGGAAACAGCCAAAAACAGGGTAGACTGCCTGAATTCCAACCAGGCGAGTTAACTCATCAAATGAACTTGGGATCTGATATGTGGGCTTGAGTTTTGGGTTCCTCCAGAAGCAACAATTGGCTTATGCGGTTTGGAATAGGAGAGAGAGTATAAAAGAGGGTTCGAACTTCGAAATATCTTATCGGGGAGAATATCTCTTCTTCTATTTTTTTTTTCCGGGGTTTTAAACATGAAAGTTTTTATCTTTATTTTTGTGATGAACTCCGTAAACATGAGATAGAGTTTTATTGTTAGTTTAAGGGTTGAATTGGATTTCACATAACATAATTCTTTGATTCAACATATTAGTTTTGTCTCATATTTATCGTTCATGATTCTATGGAAATATAGTTGCATGATTGATGTATTGCAACATGATTTGAGTATTTGTTTTGTCAAGTTGAAAATTGATAGAACTTATATTCATATCTATAGCTAGTTTAGGATTAATCATCGAGCGATAATCCTTTAACACAAGTAGCATAACTATGGTTATAGTTTATAGTGATATATCCTTGTAATCATATGTGAACCTTGACCTTTGTTCGAATTGTTTGCGCATGTATTTCAATTGCATTAATTAGCCTAATTTCTGAAACTTAATGCTCCTAGGAATTGAACTTAATTAGCGCAAGGCATTAGGTTATTCTTTAGGTAGAATTCATATCCGCGGCTCTAATGTGTGTTGATGAACTTAAGAAATTTACAGATTATCTTGCTCACTTGATAGTCTAGGGCTTTTGATAATAAGAGATTAAATATCAATTCTAATTATTATCACAAGAACATGTTTGTGAATGAAAACCAATCCTTGATCAATATCTTTATATCCTTGATTTGCTTGTTTTATTCTTTTGTTTATTTATTCTTGTTTTAGTTATATAAAAATCAGAAAAATCCCCCCTTGTTTATATAGAAAACCATAATATATTGACAACCCAAGATCTCTATGTGGGAACGACATTTCTTGCCCTCGTTTCATTATATATTTTGAGTAATAAGAAAGTGTAATTATTTTTGACGCCTACGACAGCGATCAAGTGACTGGGGATTTATCGCGGTCTGGACGGCGTCATCCATAAAACTACGGAGGAGTGGAATATTGATTTTTAACCATTTTTTTGTCTTTATAAAAACTACTTCCACGAGCTAGTGTAATAACACGTGCTGTGAGACACAGTGGTTCTTCTAATAAAAAAATCTGAAAAAGGAAAATGTGTATCCGACCCGGTGGTTTTATCGACGGGTAATAGAGTTGTAGAACGACCGTGAGAGCAGATGTTTCAGTGGCCCTAGTTTTAGCCGACAAATTTTCCCAGCTTTATCGATCAACGGCGGAGATTAAATCTATTCTTCACCTAAAAATAGGGGTGTAAATTCGGGCAGGCCGGGCCGCCCGACCCAAAAACTAAGACAGGTCGGGCAGGCCAGGCTTAATATTTGTGAGCCCGTAAAAAAATTCAGACTGGACAGGCCGGGCATAAATAGATAATTTGCTACCCAAAGACCGCCCAAACCCGCTTTTTATACGGGCAGGCCAGATCGGGCCGGACAGGCCACTATTTTGATTTTTTTTTTTTAAGTTTAAATTTTCAAATGAACGGTATTAAATACAATATCCTTTCCTTTCCAACATCGCATATCATAAGTGATAGTATTATTTTATATTTAAATTACACTGACAAATATTTAATTTTAGCCTATAATAAATAATTAATTAGAGTACAATAAACTTTCTAATAAGAAAATATATTACCATTATTGTTTTGAAAAGGTTAATTATAAGTAAAAAAACAATTATATATTTTATTTTTCTTGACACAAAATTGACAATTATAAAATTGTAACTTTTAAGTCTTTTAAGAGGATATTAACTGATTAATGGCACATAGAAGGCTTTCAGGCCGGGCAACAGGCCGGGTATCAGGCCGGGCCTCATAATTAATCGCAAAGCCCGAAACCGCCCAATAAATTAATCCAGGCCAGGCCGGGTGGTCCATGACGAGCCATAACAGGCTTTGGGCTACTTCGGGTACAGGCGGGCTCGGACGGATACAGGCAGACCGAGTATTTTCGGGTATTATTTACACCCCTACCTAAAAATGAAAAATATAAGTTATTTCTATCTCTTATGTCAGCTGCGGTTGGTCTTCTTCCATCAATTATCTCTCACATCTCACTGGATTTTTTTCCTCTTCATTTTCTCTCAATGATGACAATAAGTCGAATCAGAACTCAATTTTACTTCTTATTATCAATGAGATCCATTAGTTTTGAGATTCCTCTGAATCAATATGAAGAAATCTAGGGTTCTTAATAACAAATCGGTATTTAAAGAAAATTTCTCATCACAATCCATGTTTTTTGAGGTTAGTTTTCTGTAGTGGAGATACTTTACTCATGGAATTATTTACTTATTTTTTCTTTCAATTTGGGTTTTAGACGTTTTGTATTGATAATTACTTGATGTTGTTTCAGTTTGGCTGGTGGTGAGATCAAAGGATTTTTTGATGAAAAACTTCAATAGCTACCTAAACTAGATATCTATTCCAACAACATCTTTTTCTCTCCAGCTTTAGAGAATACTACTTGTGGTTCACTTCTCTAAGAATTACAGGTCTTTCATTTTTTATATGGGTTTTACTTCATTAGTATGAAGATGTGGTGTTCAATTTATGTATACTGATCTTTTATATGTGATATGACTTACCGTAAAATGGAAATTTGATCAACTCTTGTTTGATGTTAGGGTTTTAATTCTATTTTTATATTGTTTGATCTAGCAGTAAGTAGAAGAAGAGGTTATGTTCTGTTGGTGCTCATCAAGGTACGGAAATAGCGAACCGTAGATTTGTTTTTTGTTTTCATTTTATTACTTGTTTAATTTCATATATGTAGATCTATAGCCAAATCGTGCATCTTTTCTTAAGGTTATATGGTCATAATGACTCCTCTGTGGTTCTATACTTCAATTCATAAGGATTTCAAAGTTGAGACTTTAGACCTTTGTTTTGTTGCCATAAATGTCAAACCCATGGTTCTGTAAATTGATTGACATCTTTAAGTTAATTTCTTAGTGATATCTTTGTTCAGAGTTCAGGAAATTAGTGAATTGAAGTACCAAGGCTTATACTTCTGAATGTGTTCAGGTGTTCTATTAATTCATGGCGGAGCAAGGGAACAAACTGTATGATCTGGTAAGAAATGTCTTCGGTTTACAGTTTTTGTAATTGGCTAGCCAACAAAAACACCAACGATTTCCTGTGACAATACTTGTATCATCTCATGCGCTCTATTAGATTGGTAACCAGCTCCATACTGAATTAATTTTTTTTGTAGCAGGGGTGGAAGCACAGGTTGACTTAACCTGGATGTAGTTAATACTTTGGGGTCGGATTTTGATTGGTGACGCAATTGGATGTTTGGGGTTGGATTTGATTAATACTTTATGCATGATAATTTTGTTTTATAGTTTTATTCTTTTGAATGCTGGAATTGGGGGGGCGTTGTTATTGTACCTGGATTAATTCCCGAAGCTGGTGCAGGTACAGTTATATCTCTCAAGTCCAAAAACCTTTTTTCCGTGTTTGTGTGCTTGCTTCTCTAAATATTTTAGTTGTATGTATGTTTTTTCCAGGTGATTAAATGTAAAGGCCTTGAAATGGTTAGGACTGGATTTTGGCATTTTGTTTTAAACATCTCCCAAGAGAATAAGCCAAAATGTGAATGCTTATGAAGATCCATATGTGTTTACTGCATTTGCGAATCAAGCTCCATAATTTCAACATTATGTATCCGACAACGAGTATTGAGATGGAGATCAGGTAATAACTAACTCTCGACTGAATGCTTGAATCTTTCTTCTTTTTATCTTCTCTATGTACATGAAGAGATGAATACCAATGATTTCAAAACTGTCATTGAGGTATATATCTTCTTTAAAAGTTAACGAACACCACCATTAGAAGATTACAACTGCATTCTTCTCTGATTGTTGCTTGCAGCACCTACTTGAATTGTTTATTATCAAGTCGGATTTTCACTTCGTATTCCATCCCCTTATGACCAATTTCAGAGCTTTCTGTGGAATTGTGTTCGCTTTGTCATTTAGACTTCATTTTGGATAGAACTACTAGATAGGCACTTATCAGAATAGAAATTTGAAGTAAAAGTATGCGCGATTTATGCTTTTATGAAAGTTACAGTTTTATTGGATATGTTGTATCTTAATTATCAGTAGGTGTAACTGGTCTTGCTCTCCTCCGATAACTATTTACCTTACGAACTTACAGAGATATGTAATGATGTTTGTGATTTTATAGCAAAATGCATATGGTCGATAATAAATGCTTGACATCAGTATTTGTGTTGTCAACTGCAGGAGAGATCTTCCTGTATACTTAGCAAAAGGGGTGATCCATGCACTTTGCTTGCAAGCATTATGCCAGGTACTATATTGCTCATCGAAGTTATTTGGTTTTATCTGCATATCTGTGTTTAATTTTATGTAACCTCCACGCTTGCAGTAAGCATGTCTTTAATTTCAATGGGTCGGATATTCACTTTGGCATCAATCCACCTTGCTTGCAGTAAATGACCTGTTAGTTGTGAATTGGTGTAGTGCCTGTTGAAATTTTTTGGTTCCTTAAACAAGTAATGCTTGTCTCTAAGAAACCAAATTGTGTTTAGATCAACAAGCACTTGTCTGTTCCTGTTCCCTTCATCTTTTAACAAGTCTCGACCTCTTATAACCATTATGAAAAATTGTGTCGTGCTTGTATCTTCTGGCAGCACAGGTACAATGGTGTTGGTATTGAAGTGGTCAAGAATTTTTTTAGGACATCTTCGCTGTTAGAACTTTGTTTCTTTTTTTTTTTAAAGCCGTTATAATTCCCCTTTTTCTTAATTAAACTTCTAACGCCAAACTTATTTTTGCTGCAGTATACTATTCCGCACTGTTGGACAGCTCAGTTTATCATCTTTTTTTGCTGGTTTTAGCTTTTTTTTGGTGTCTGTAAGTTGGGTTCTTGTGATTGTAAGAAAATTAATCTTTAAGAATGCTTAAAACAGTACTCGCCTAGAGTTTTTTGAGTTTTATGACCTAAGTGTCAGCCTGATTCAAATGTAAATTGAGTTAGTATTATCGTAAACAAATTTGAATTGAATGGTGAAAGTTTTGATATCGAATGAGCTTCTATTGAAATTTCGGTTTAATGAATTTCAAATTTTAATCAGTCAGATGAATCATCAGATTTTCCAAAATAGGTTCAGTCAGACGAGTCAGATTTTTGACTGACATTCAGACGAGTCAGATTTTTGAAGATATTCAGCCCAGATAAAACGACTACTCAAAACTAGCGATTTGCATTTGAGCTTCCTGTTTTAAAACTAATTAAACTACTGTGTTCATTAATGTTATCGATTCACTGTCGATGGAAGTCGTTTTTGGAAACGCCTTTTATAGGCACGATGTTTTTGGAGCTCGAATGGAGGAAGGTTTCCTATTTTTTGTTACACATGGGAAGAGGCAGTCGGGCCAAGAGGTCGTGGCCAAGCTAGCAACGCTCCATGGCGCCAACAGTCCGTGGCCAAGCTAGCGCCAAGAGACCGCCAACGCCATCTCCACGCTTCAGCCGGCACCATCTCCGCATCCTAGCGGGCGCCATCTCCGCGTCCCCTCCACTCCTAGCCAGCGCCAACAGCCTGCATGTTTCCAGCGCCAACAACTTGCATCCTTTGCATCGCTAACATCTTGCGTCTTTCCAGCGCCAGCATCTTGCATCTTTCCAGCGCCAGCAACTTGCATCCTTCCAGCGCCAGCAGCCTGCATGTTTTTCAGCGGCAGCAGCTTGCATCTTTTCCAGCGCCAACAACTTGCTCTTTCCAGCGCCAGTAGCTTGCATCCTTCCAGCGCCAGCAACCTGCATGTTTCCAGCGCCAGCAGCTTACATCATTTCCAGCGCTAACAACTTGCATCATTCCAACGCTAACAACTTGCATCTTTCTAGCGCCAGCAGATTGCATCCTTTCCAGCGCTAACAGGTTGCACCCTTCAAGCGCCATTTTTTCACTCCACAGACATCCAAAGTCCAGCGTTATCTTCTCCGCTCCACAACCATCCAAAGCAGCGCCATCCTCACCCTTCGAAACAACGACATGGCTCCAGCACTCATTGATCAATACCGCGCCATCTCTGCACCATCAGTCACCAGATTCGCTTCCGCCACCCCAACGTTTCTTCGAGTACGACAGCTCCAACAGTCACCATAGCCGCTGATACTCCACCCTCAGGGCAAGAGACTGGAGAAGCCGCAAGAAGCCGACCTCCTTTTACCACTATTGATTTGATGGAAAGACAAAAGGTTCTCGTAAGGCTCAGATAGACGTGTCTATAACTCAGAAAGAGATACCTATTTCCTCAAGACACTGACAAAGCGACCACCATAAGAGTCACGTCAACCCAAGAGGGAGATGACAAGGAATACTTTTAACATCCGGCGCAGGCACTTTAGCAGGACGTGTGTTTATAGATGAAGAGGCTCGCGTTGCTCTTGAACGCCCAGTATAAGGGAATCAACAATCCAATTTCATCACACGTAAAGATCAGGAACGACTTCTCTAGTCATGGGCATAGGTGTCAGTTTCGGACTTGACTTATCTAGACCGAATCTTGTAACAAGATCCTTTGCATATTTTTCTTGAGATAAGTAGATTCCATCCTTATGTTTTTGAATTTGTAACCCTAGAAAGAACTTCAGTTCACCAACATTTCTCATTTAAAATTCTTTAGCAAGTAAAACTTGAAAATCCTTTGCAAGCTTGTCTGAAGTTGAACCATAGATGATATCATCTACATAGACTTGAGCAATAACAACATCTTTCCCACTCCCTCGGGTAAACAAAGTTTTATCAGCTCAACCTCTTGAAAAACCTTTTCTAACAAGAGAAGTGGTAAGTTTTTCAAACCAGGCTCTAGGTGCATGTTTTAACCCATATAATGCCTTTTTGAGCTTAAGAACATGATATGGGAAATCAAGGTTTTCAAATCCTTTAGGTTGAGCAACATAGACTTCTTTCTTTAGAATTCCGTTTAGGAATGCAGATTTAATATCCATTTGGAAAAGCTTAACCTTGAGAAAACAAGCATGAGATAATAAAAGTCTAATGGACTCAAGGCGTGCCACATGAGCAAAGGTTTTGTCAAAGTCGATACCTTCAATTTGTGAATATCCTTAAGCGACAAGTCTGGCTTTATTTATGATAATTGTGCCAAATTCATCAGACTTGTACTTGAATATCCATTTTGTTCCAACAATATTAACATTAAAGGGACAAGGTACGAGTTCCCATACGTCTTGTCTTAGAAATTGATTTAACTCTTCATGCATTGCATTCATCCAAAAGGGATCGTTCAAAGCTTCATCAATATTTCTCAGTTATACTTGTGACAGATAACAACCAGAATTGCACATGTTTTGAAGTTGGCCTCTAGTATTAGCTTTAGAATCTCTTCCCCCAATAATACTGTTGGGAATCTTGGGATCATGATTCCTTTGAACCCATAGGTGTCGTGGAGGGACCCTAGTAAGTAATTCGATGAATAATTCGCAAATCATTCGGAACCGCACTCAAACACGAATGTTTCACGAATAATTGAAAGACCGACCCTGGTACGCGTGTAATGTGGACTTCTCGTATAGTTCGCGGATTATTCGGATCCGCGAATTGTTCGTCCCTTTGATACGGCCAGTTAAGTACACACGTCATCGTCAGTTAGCTCGGAATGGGAACGACTCAACTCAATTCAGTGCTTGATCTTGAGAGTTTCTTACAAAGAAAAATACTAATACTATGAGGGAGATGGGAAACGAGGCTGCAACCTCATTCTCCTTAAGAAAGGATCAAACCACTATCCCACTTATAGATTTATGTCTCAAATTTCATAGACATTATATGTACTACTCTTTACTGCCCTCCATAACACACATACAAACATTAGCCTTTTAGGACATAAATACTTAATATTTTATTATATAATGGGGGCCTAATTTTAAATGCGTAACTTGTATCTCTAAAAAAAATTATACACGTACGTATGCCGTTCCGAACTATCGACGAATATTGAACCATTGACCGAATTCGACTTTTACGAATCCGAATAATACTCGTACGTTTTCCGTTCCGTACGTATGGAGAATCCCTAATTTCTAACTAGGGGAGGGACATGTTCTTGTTCGTCAGGAGTAGCCTGATCAGTGCTCTTCTCCTAGTCACTAGAAATATCAGGATCAGCAACAGTTGGGATAACTTTAACTGATTCTGGTATTTCTTTGACTTTCTCAATTTCTCGGTTGGATGCAATTCAGCAGGAGGATTATCATGATGAAAATCACTAATATCATCGATGATGACATCAGAAGATTCCATCATGACCTGAGTTCTGAGATTAAATACTCGAAAAACACGGCTATCAGAAGCATAGCCAAGAAAAATACCTTCATCACTTTTGGTATCAAATTTCCCTCTCTGTTCTCGATCTTTTAGAATGTAGCATTTACTTCCGAACACTATAAGATAGTGCAGGTTGGGTTTTCTTCCATACCATAACTCATAAGGAGTGTTTAAGGTTTTAGACCGTAAGTAAACACGGTTGATCAAATAACATGCCGTAAAACAGCTTCTCCCCAAAACCTTAGAGGTAAGTTTTTGTTATGGAGAATTACCCTGGCCATTTCCTGAGACGTTCATATTCTTTCTTTCTGCAACTCCATTAGATTGAGGAGTAATAGGTGGTGAATATTGTTGAATAATCCCCAGTTCGTCACAAAATTCAAATATCTTAGTGTCCTTGAATTCATTTCCACGGTCGCTCCTAATTTTCTTTAGTTTGCGACCTTGTTCATTTTGGATTCTTTTAACAATAATCTTGAATTAAACAAGGGTTTCATTTTTATGAGACAGAAATGCAGCCCAAGTGAATCTGGTGTAATCATCAACCATAACTAAAGCATACTTCTTACCAGCAACCGTGGGTTGTTGAATTGGTCCGAAGAGATCCATATGAATTAAATCAAGTGGAGATTTAGTGAGAATATCTCGAGATTATTTATGGTGAACTTTCATTTGTTTACCCTTTTGACAGGCACCAAACACCTTCAATCATTGCATTGATATTGGGAACACCTCTAACAAGTTCTTTGTTTATGATCTTAGTTAGAAGACTATAGTTGATGTGACCAAAATTCTCATGCCAAAGATGTGTAGATTCCACCTTAGTCAAATTCCAAAAATTGCTACACTGAGTATCAAGAAGATAACAGTTGTTTTTACCACGAGTTCCTTGAAAAATTACTTTCCCAGTTTTGTCTACAATGTCACATCCATTTGCATTGAAGACAACTCGATGCCTTTGTCACAAATTTGACCAACAGAAAGAAGATTTGCAGTCATACCTTTTACGTATACTACATCATGGATTTCAGGTACGCCGGGCAGTTTGATAGTCCCTTTCTTGCTATTGTAACAACAACTCCCATCTCCGAAAGTTACTGGTCCTCCTTCATAGTCGTCAGAAGAAACAAACCACGTGAGATCACCTGTCATATGTCTGCCACATCCACTGTCAAGAAACCATTGAAAGGGTGATGTTGATTTTAAAGCAAAATCTCCCATGCTATTAGTACTTTCATGTTTAGTTTTCGTGTGAAGATTACTTGCATCTTTCAGGCTCTTTTGGAATGACATACAAGTATGTTGAAAGTGATTAGAGGAATCACAAAATAAACACGGGCCAACTCTTTTAAAATCGTCAGAGAAGTTCTGGGTCGTATCAGTTTTCACAACATGCGAACGTTGTTTATTACCTGACTTATGACTATTCTTCAAAGAGGAACAACAGGAGTTATTCAAATCTATTAAAGGGATTTTGACAGAATTCAAATCCTTAAGCATTGTAATTTCTGCTATGAGATCAGAGTTGATCCGGATTTGTTCATCCAACTTTTTCTAGAGAATAACAAGTTTATTAGAACTTCTTATACGATTGGTTTTTAATCCTGGTGAAGCATTTCTAGAGAC
Organism: Papaver somniferum; assembly: GCF_003573695.1. Classification (NCBI taxonomy): domain Eukaryota; kingdom Viridiplantae; phylum Streptophyta; class Magnoliopsida; order Ranunculales; family Papaveraceae; genus Papaver; species Papaver somniferum. The sequence goes on from NC_039361.1 coordinate 162,754,966, forward strand.
TTTTCTGTCCATAGAGTCAGATCGCTACAAAAACAGACTTGTGAGGTCTTGAACGTGTTTTCCAGCTCTGATACCAATTGAAAAAGCGGGGGTCTAACAACCACACCCAACAATTCGATTAACAATTTGTATGGACAAACTCCAATATACTTTCTAGAGAATCAACTAGACAGTCAGACTCAATCTAGATAAAAATTATATCAAAGAGTTTATATCTGAATCTCTCGATTTGATCTTTACTCAAGCAAATAGAAATCTGCGAGTCTTTATCAAATAGAGATAACTTGGATGGTACCAAAAACCAATATCCAAGTGTCAATCAATTTAAATCAACAACCCAAAGGTCGGATATTCTAATTGATTGAAAAATGCAAAACCTGTATTATTTCAATTATATAAAAAAAAATAATGTGGAAAAGAAATGACACGGACACCAGAATTTTGTTAAAGAGGAAACCGCAAATGCAGAAAAACCCCGGGACCTAGTGCAGTTTGAACACACACTGTATTAAGCGACTACAGACACTAGCCTACTCCAATCTAACTTCGGTCTGGACTGTAGTTGAACCCAAATCAATCTCACACTAATCCAAGGTACAGTTATGCTCCAACGTATCTGATCCCAGCAACTAACTATGCACTTGATTCCCTTAGTTGATAATGTGATTTCAAAGTTGTTGTAGTAATATGATTCGTTCAATACTTGTGAAAGCAATGGATTTTAGACTTTTAAAACTTAAAAATAAAGAAAATTTATTGCAAAATTATTTTCAAGATATTAGAAATAGACCAAGGCTCCGGATTCCACTATTCATCCTAATTGATTGGTTTATAATGATATTTCTAGAATTATTATTAAGCTATGTTTCCCATTAATTCACTATCAATCTATAAGGTGTCCAAACATTATATTGTAATCCTTAAGCATGCATTATCTAAGAAGTGATTCTAAGCATAACACATAGAATTGATTCACAACTAATTAAGAAAACCAATTTTTATCTTTATGTTGATCCTAGTGAATTAAATTAAATAAATAATTAAAGAAATTATCAATCAAGCATAAGTGAATAGTTTCCTCCGTCGCCTTGGTCACGTGAGGATTAGGTCATCATCATGTTGGAAACACGCTCAAAAGTTGATTTCATTGCTCAAAGTGTTTACAAATGATGAAAATGAGAGAAAATAATAAAAAACCTAGTTTGTAACACTTATTTCTGTTACAAACCAGCTGCTACAGAGAACGATAAATAGAAACTGTTGTTGTCACTGTAGCAACAACGACTGTTCCGTGTGCGTCTTATGTTTTTGGTGTTCTTCACAGTAGCAGAAAATGACTATTCTCTGCAACTTGATTTTTCGTCTCTGTTGATGCTCTGTGTCTCTCCCAAACTCTCCGTCCTTTTTCAGTGATACCTTAATATGATATTTATACTCAACATGGACAAGAATATTCGCTCATTGCTCCGGAAAATCCTTCCAATACTCGGAAGTAAAAGAAAATATTTTGGAGATATTTTATTTTCTTTCTTGACACAATCATGCATCTGCATCTGTCCGACCTTCCTTGTTTATCTCAGTCATGCTCCAAACATGCTTAGAATAAGTCCATGGTGAAGTAAAACTCATGCAAGAACATTATCTTTACGTTATTTCCCGTGAATGTCTTCTCGGCCAAACAAACCTCCCTATTTTCTTCTATCCACGATTACAGCCCAGTTTCACCTGTTTTGGTGGACTTACCAGTCCTGTTTAGATGTAATAGGCCCATATCAATCTATTTGAGTGATTGAATCACTCCATAAGTCTCCAAGATCAAAAACAGAAACTCTTGGGTTTTCTCATACAAAACCCGTAACTCCCTGTTTTACTCAACACGATTGTCCAGCCAAAATGGATCGATTCAGACGACCATACCATTCCTGTGAAGCTTAATCAAGTCTTTCCACACTCTTTCAGCCATTGAATCTCCTTCTAGCACACCCAAAAGTTCAACCCTAATTCTGCCACCATGAAAACCAATTTTCCCGCCAATTTCCTTATCACTCTGTTTGCTTCAAATCACTATTCTAGACACTTTTGATCCAATCATGCGACCATACCAGGCCTGTTTAGGCTTAAGGAAGATGCATATTCATTCTCAGCGCTTTAGTCTCAGTGAAACCACTTCAATTATAACACCCTAATTCAACAGCTATTTTCCCTCCAAAATTTAAATTTGAATTGAAGAAGATGGGTGCTGTGGACAAAAATGGGCTACATATAGTCGTGGGTGATACTTAGAAAAAATGGGGATCCGTATAGCAAATTTCCTCTGGGGTGCTCCGAACAACTTTTCGAGCTGAATTTTCCAACAATATTTATTTCCAAAAAATACCTACAAACACACAAAACACCATAATAAGTACGAAGTCGAGTACTAACAATACGGAACAGGACAAATTAGACACAAAAATGTGTCCATCAAATACCCCCAAACTTATTATCTGCTAGTCCTCGAATAAACCTAATCTAGAAAATAAAATGACTACACTTAGCACGTGCAGCAAGCCATTAAACCGCTAGGTGGCCCTAGTAGCGGAGTGTTGTCTCCGGAGGTTTTACCAGAGGTGTACCCACAAAACCTTTACTCCAGACCCTAGCTATTTACGTAGAACCTTGGAACGCACTAAAGAATCTCCTTGGTTGGCATACTCTCATTGACTACATGAGGAAGTACCCTGATGCGAAATTCCAATTTTTGTACACGAGTTTGCTCTCAGCATAGTAAAATTCATATATAAGTGACAGATCTCTACTCAGATAGTTTCTGTACATCATAACCGGAGTCAACTAATCACATGGAAAGATTAAGAAGATGGATAAAGAGATGGTTTAAAGTGAATGGTGTTTCCCATATCTGTCTGAAGGCATCTGCCAAGGTGTACCTATCCTAATGGACTGAGATACCGGTCTGACTAATATCAACACATCTGGCATATACAAGGGGACCAGTGGTCGATAAACCTAACTCTAGGTCAACACAACTGGCATACACAAGGGCACCAGTAGTCGGCTTTATTGAATTTATTCCGGTTGGTATGATGGTCCAGTCTCAATTTTTTTTTTTGGTATCTCAATCACTTTATTTCACCCTAGCAAAGGTAACAACTTGAATCGCGTGCCCCACCAAATCATTTAAATAAAAACAGAAGGATTAGGATTCAAGAGATATGACGAAACTACCATGTTTTTTTTAATTCTAACACCTGAGCTCTGTGCTTTTATGAATAGACTCTATAGATGTTTCCATCTAATCAGATTGGTTCCTCAACTCCTACAACCAAGATGCTCTGGAGTTTATTTATTGCAACTAAAAGGTAACAAAAAGTTTCTTCCCCACCCCCAAACTTAAATCTGACATTGTCCTCAATGTTTCTAATGAAAGAACAATACCAAAAAGTAAAGTAACATGAGGAATTAGTAAAGAGAGAAGTCGGAAAGATGGTACCTAGGTGAAGAGAGAAATCAAAAACTAATATACGACATACAATCGTCTCGATGGTCAATCAAGGGTAAACAGGGTCCTCAAGAGGGACCTCCTCAATATCACCAGTAGGAAACGTCTCTAAAAAGGGTTTCAATTTCTGACCGTTAACCTTCGAAGAACTACTACCATCCGGTGTCTCGATCTCAACAGCTCTATGAGGAAAGACAGTGCGAACAATAAAAGGACCCGTCCGCCGAGAACGTAACTTCCCAGGGAAAAGATGCAAGCGGGTATCATACAGAAGAACGTTTTGACCTGGAGAAAATGACTTTCTTAAGATATTTCTATCATGCACAAGTTTCATTTTGTTCTTAGAATCCTTAGGACTATCGTATACATCTCTACGAATCTCTTCCAACTCACTGAGCCGGAGTGTCTCTTGGGCTCCTACCTTGTCGAGTGAAAAATTTAGCTGCTTAACAGCCCAATAAGCTCTATGTTCTAACTCAATAGGTAAGTGACATGCCTTTCCATACACAAGTCGATAAGGTGACATTCTAATGGGGGTCTTAAATGCAGTGCGTTAATCCCATAAGGCATCAGTAAGCCTAGACGATCAGTCTTTCTGATTAGGATTAACTGTTTTCTCTAATATACGTTTTATCTCCCTATTGGAAATCTCAACCTGACCACTAGTCTGTGGATGATACGGGGTAGCTACCTTATGTGTAATACCATATTTCTTCATCAGAAGCCTAAAAGTCCCATTACAAAAGTGCGACCCTCCATCACTAATTATAGCTCGCGGTGTACCAAAACGTGTAAGTATATTATCTTTCAAGAACTCAATCACAACCTTATGGTCATTGGTTTTACACGCAACCGCCTCAATCCACTTAAAGACATAGTCTACAACGACAAGGATGTACAAGTTACCAAAAGAGTTAGGAAACTGACCCATAAAGTCAATACCCCACACATCAAAGACCTCAACAACTAAAATAGGGTTCAAGGGCATCATGTTCCTACGGGAAATGGTTCATAATTTCTGGCAACGTTCACAAGTAACGCAGTAACTATGGGAGTCTTTAAACAATGAAGGCCAATAGAATCCACACTGCAATATCTTAGCTGCAGTTTTCTTAGCACTAAAGGGACCCCCACAAGCATGATCATGATAAAAGGAAATAATACTGGACTGGTCACTCTCAGGTATACATCTCCTAATAATCTGGTCTGGGCAATACTTAAACAAATAAGGATCATCCTAAAAGAAGTGCTTAACCTCAGCTAAAAATCTAGAACGATCTTGTTTACCCCAATGTTGGGGCATTCGACCAGTAACAAGATAGTTCACTATATTTGCATACCAACGTAATTGGGGAACAAAGAACATTTGTTCATCGGGAAAGCTATCCCTTATAGGAAGGGAATCATCAGGGGAACTAACAACTAGCCTAGACAAGTGGTCTTCTACTATATTTTCGGCACCCTTTTTGTCTCTAATGTCTGGAGAAAACTCTTGCAACAAAAGGATCCACCTAATCAATCTAGGTTTTGTATCCTTCTTAGACAAAAGATATTTCAAAGCAGCATGATCAGTATATATGATGATCTTAGAACCTAAAATATAGGGTCTAAACTTGTCTAAGGCAAACACAATGGCTAACAGTTCCTTCTCGGTAGTGGTATAGTTCAACTGGGCATTATTCAGAGTTTTGCTAGCATAGTAAATCACATGAAGTAATTTGTTTTCTCGTTGACCTAGCACAACACCAGTAGCATAATCCGAAGCATCACACATGATCTCAAAGGGTAGGTTCCAGTTGGGTGCCTGGACTATGGGGGCGGTAGTGAGTAAATTCTTAAGCTTCTCAAAATCCTCTAAACAAGCATCATCAAAGACAAACTTAATATCTTTTACAAGCAAATTGCAAAGAGGTCTAGAAATTAGGCTAAAATCCTTAATGAATCGACAATAAAAACCTGCATGCCCTAAGAATGACCTAACATCTCTTACGGCTTTTGGGGCCTGCAAAGTCTTAATAAGGTCAACTTTGGCTTTATCTACCTCTATACCCTTAGCAGATACGATATGCCCTAAAATAATTCCTGAACGAACCATGAAGTGATATTTCTACCAATTAAGCACTGAATTCTTTTCCTTACACCTAGTCAACACTAGTGACAAATGATGCAAGAACTCATCGAAAGACGAACCAAACACTGAAAAATTATCCATAAAGACCTCTAAGAACCGTTCTACCATGTCAGAAAATATGCTTATCATGCAACACTGAAAAGTTGTAGGGGCATTACAAAGCCCGAAAGGCATGCGTCTATATGCAAAGGTACCAAAGGGACATGTAAATGTGGTTTTCTCCTGGTCTTTTAGGGAGATAACGATCTGATTATATCCAGAGTAGCCATCTAAAAAGCAGTAATGACTATGTCCAGCTGATCTCTCTAGCATCTGGTCGATGAACGGAAGGAGAAAGTGGTCCTTCCTAGTGACCTTGTTCAATTTCCTATAGTCAATACAAACACGCCAACCCGTGGTCACTCGGGTCGAGATTAACTCATTGTTATCATTAAGGACTACAGTAATACCGGATTTCTTGGGAACAACCTGAACAGGGCTGACCCATTTACTGTATGAAATGGGGTAGATAATGCCTGCATCTAAAAACTTAAGGACCTCGGTTCGAACTACTTCTTTCATATTAGGGTTTAGTCGACGTTGCATCTCCCTAGAAGGTTTGGTATCTTCCTCTAAATAAATCTGATGCATACAAACAGTAGGACTTATACCCTTAATGTCTGCTATGGTCCACCCTAAAGCTTCCTTATTATTTTGAAGGACGGTTACTAGCCTACTTTCCTGATCACTATCCAATTCGAAAGAAATAATCACAGGTAAAGTCTCAGATGGTCCTAAAAACACATATTTCAAAGAATCTGGCAAGGGTTTTAGCTCCAACTTAGGAGGCTCTTCTAAAGAAGGAACTAGGGTAGACTTAGAGACTGGTAGTGGTTCAAACTTAGGTATCCATCCATTACTAGTATCTAACAGAGGGGTTGAATCTAACAGAGAATTTACCTCATTAATCACAATTTCATCATCAAAATCAATCCCAAAATGATCTAGTCATTTCTCTAACGGATCTTCTAACAAAGTGTTTGGTAATGACTCATCGACTAATGTTCCTATCATGTTCACCTCTTCTATGTTCGAGTCATCTAGTTCAAAGGGTAGCTTACTAATATTAGAAATGTCATCTCAATACTCATATTACCAAAAGACAATTTCATAATACCATTTCGACAGTTAATGATCGCGTTGGATGTAGCTAAAAACGGGTGACCTAAAATCACTGGTATTTGGTTCTCTGGTTCAGGGACAGGTTGGGTATCTAGGATAACAAAATCCACTGGATAAATAAACTTGTCGACCTCAATAAGAACATCCTCGATCACACCACGAGGAATTTTAACGGACCTATCAGCTAACTGAAGTGCCATCTGGGTAGGTTTTATCTCACCAAGTCCTAGCTTAAGGTACACATGATATGGTAGTAAGTTCACACTGGCTCCTAAGTCAAGCAACGCTTTCTCAACACGGTATTTAACTATTGTGCAAGAAATGGTAGGGTACCCTGGGTCTTTATACTTAGGAGTAGTGGTATTCTGAATAATAGAACTCACGTGACTAGCTAGAAAGGCTTTCTTTTGGACATTAAGCTTCGCTTTCGCGTACACATGTCCTTGAGAAATTTGGCATAAAAGGGAATCTTCTTAATTGCTTCTAGTAGTGGAACACTAGTGGAAAATGGGTGTTTAACAACCCACATCAGAGACCGCCAGTAATGGTAGTTTGACCGTTGACCAAAGATAGCGGTCTCTGATATGATAAAAACAAGGAAAAATTCCGAGAGCATTTATAGCCGTCTCTGAATAATTATTATTTTACCCTAAATCTACTGCCGATCCCGCAACCCTTCCAAACCGATTCACATTTGATAATTTTTTATTATTTTATGGAGAATATAAATACTTCTTTCTCTCACCCATTTCCAGTCTTTTTTCTCTTTCTTCTTCTGCTCTCGGTCTCCCTATCTAACCTAAGGAACTGGCTTCATGGAAATGGAGAAATCAGTAAACCTTAGATGTAGTTTCAACCAAATTAATAAAAACCCACCCTTCTCTTGATTCTAATTCTAAAATCCCTCAACTCACTTGTCCAATTGTAAATCTCAAATCTGATGGGAACAGATTCAATCCAAGTTTTTTTTTCTATCATTCTAGGGTTTTATCAAAATCTCTAACTAAATAAATAATCATCTCATGGATGATTACTGCTAAAAATGTTTGTTTTAGGGTGTTCTAGGGTTTCCGAATCTGAAATTATGAGTCTGTGATGGAATTGGAGAAAGGGTTTTTTATGAATCTTGAAGACAAAGATGAAGACAATTTGGGGTTGGAAGGAGATGAGTTCGCTGCAACTATAGAAGAAGATGATGATTAAAAAGGGGTTTCTGCTATTGTCGATAGAAGAAGCGAATCGGTGAGCTCCATGGAAATCCCTTCTCTTGATTCTTCTTTTGATTAATAACCCCAGATGTCGTTAAATCAAACATGCTAGCAAACCCTTCTCTTAATTCTTCCTCGGAAATCCCTCAAGTAGATCTCAAACCTGTTGTCTGTTTTTTTTTCTTCCTCTTCCATCGTCTCACTCTCTCTTTTCTGTTTTCATTTGTGGGTGCTATCAAGGCCTAAATTTGTTGGAATTCTTGTAGAATTCGTGTTTGCAGGATATGTGAGCCTTACCCCAACAACAGAAATCTCTCTCACTGTGGATCTCAACTCTGCACTCCAGGTGTTTGTAAAAAGGTCCCAATGAGTGCTGCAAGGTTGGTGGTCAGTTACCATCAAAGGTCAAGTTAAGTAATCTCAACATTTCCCTGAATTTTGGACTCTATTAATAAGTTAATGAAATGGTAATGTGTGCAAGCGGAATGCATGTACTAATTAATTCCTACTTAGAATTCAAATTAGCTACATATTAGTTTTAAAGAGCACTACTTTGAAAGGGAAACACTTAGATAGCTATGAGAAGTTTCTTTGCATCAAATGATTATTAGCTTACATGTTAGATAGCTTTGATGTGAGTAATGATAAGTTTTATAATAGTGGAAAAGGCAACAGAGGGATTTCTTATTCTTCTTTGTTGTATGTATGTTAGCACATTGTTATGAATTCTGGTCATAGATTGGTAAAGATGCTGCTACTGGTAGATAATCTTGGTTGTATTTAAATGGTTAATCATTGGGCTTAATTAACTTAGTCCCTTTTGAATATGAAAGTAGCACATACCTATTTTCTCCACTGTATTGAAAAGAGAATTACATTCCACATAGTATAAGAATAGATGGGTTGGTACATTTTTTGGATGCCTTGGCTTGCTTGAGTACCAGCATGTTGGTTAATGATTAGCTACATTATACTTGTTAGTTACACATAATTTTTTACATAGCATATGCTGCTTGAATGCTTTTATCTATTTCTACAATGATGCCTTGTGATTTTTTATGTGAAGGACATCAGGGTTTCAGAGAATTCAGTCACAGATACAGGCAAAGGTGGTATTCCTATATTTATGTTGATTGCACGTACATTTGGCAAAAGTGAAAATCCTTAACGAGGGTAACGTAGGTTTTTGAACAGGTGTTTTTTTATTAACGTTCTGTTTGTATGGGTTACTTTAACTTTTAAAATGCCATTGTTCATCTTTCAGGTCAGGATTCGTGAGCCTAAAGGATCTGAAATCAGGTATATTTCCTTCATCAACTAATGTGTTCATTGTGCTGCTAATTTACTACATGGTCTAGCAAATTATGCTCATGGCATGACGTCCAGTAAGGCTTTTCTAATTTACTACATTACAGAAGTTATGTAGTAGATCACGCACTCCTTAAAAAGCAAAATTGTTGAGTTCATGTAATGTTTTTTCCTTGCAGAATATGGAATGAAGTCACGTGTATTAGAAAGCAATTCAATTCATGTAAAAACTATTCTGTTCATGTCAAATGTTTGTGTATTAATTGCTTTAATCATTATACTTATGTATTTGTTGTACTACTTATGTGCTTCATGTCATATCATAACTATTCAATCATGTTGTTGGTTTCAGAAAGCACAATCTGAGGAAGGTGCTTCTGCGAAATTTATAACTTGAATTGTGTAAGATCATCTTCTCAAGAACCAAATATTGTCACCCGTGCTTGATATAAAGCCTGAAAAAAAAAGTAGTTGTTGTCTATTGCTTTCTTTTATATATTTAGAATTATTAACTTGGAGTCTTGGTTCCCTGTTTGAAAACTAACTTGAATGGTTTGGAAACGTAGGCTAGCTTATTTGCTTTGTAATCGGCAACGTAGTTATCATTCTGAGGTCTCGAGTTATGTCTTAGCTTAATAGTTTTATCTGACAGAGCCCTGTGGATTGTATCTTACTAATATTCTGTGAAAGAAATGATTATATACATAGAATGATACACTTTCTTATTATGGGTTTATAAATGGTGTGATTTTTGAAACCTAATTTTTGGCTTGGTCTATGTTTAGCAGTGATGGATCTATTAGGAATGATTAAGAAAGAATATGAGATTATGAATATTTCTCCTCAGGTAGTGCATTATGTCTAGAGAACTACAGTTGGTGGTTTGGTTAGAGGAGACTCCAATTAATGATCTTTTATCCCTGTGGTACGCGAGTTATCAATGACAAGTTGTGTAGATTTCCTGGAAAATACTGCTGAACTGTATGTGGGGTATTTTTATAGACTTTGATCTTTGGTGCTTGTTGTTCCATGTTGGACTTGTAGTCTTTCGACCCTTCCATTATGCGTCATAGAATATTGATTTAAATCACCTTTTCAACTGAAGTGTCAACTGAATCCCTTTTTGTTTTGTTTGCTGCAGGTGCACCTAATATATGAATTGTTGGGCTTAGTTCATCATCGGGAAGTTTATCATTTTGCTGGTTTGCCCTTGTTTTTAGAAATTTTGAATTTATAAGGACTTGTAGCACATCTTTGAATAAACCTTCAACTTACTAGTACTTGTATTATAGTGAATAGCATGCCGAATCTTGGGTTATATTCTGCACCTTTTATATTCCACTATATATATATATATAACATGTTGCATATCGATACGAGCTTGAATATTATTCCCTGTGATATTAGTATTTGCATACCAAAAGCATTCCACAAAAGTAATTTCCTTATAGTCCTTTACTTTTCCTGAATTCCCTGCTTTCCTCATTTATGTTTTCACTCTTGTTGCATGATTTTATACCTGCTACTGATGAGCCAACTGCTGTTTACATGAACCAGATCTCGGTTTAATTTCTCAAATTACCTCACACGTGCTTCCAACACTAAAACAAAGAATATGAAGTATACTCTTGTAACTTATTTTGTTCTACCGTGTATTATGAACTGAACGAATTCATTGTGTTGTTGTTGATTTGCATTGCTGGAACGACGTTCTTTGTCGTATGTGAACCAGGGACACAACACATGGATGCTCTACTTGATATCATTTATGAAGTATTGGTTAAGTTCATTTTCATCGGAGGAGCTAATCGTTTTTTTGATTAACATGTTTTTTTAGCTTATCGTCTATTAGCATCTTTTTGTTAGAACTTACTATCTAGCTAGTTTGGACATGTATTGTCTTGAACCAAAATTTCATCTTTTTTGTGTAATTTTAAACCTAATGGATAATGAATGAATGTGGAATTCTCAAGTTTGAGTTTAAATTTGAATTTCAGTTTGGGTTTCATTTGACTTGACTTTGAGTTCCTTTTGACTTGACTTTGACTTCCATTTGATTTGACTTTGACTTGACTTTGACTTGAGTTCAATTTGACTTGACTTTGATGCAGTCAGATTATTTTAGATTTAGCCATTCAGGCATTTCAGCAAATCTGAATCTATATTTTTTTTTATATTATAATTTAAATATGAGACCCACGGTTAAGGGTCGGTAGCTCGTTACCCCTTAAAATACGTCGTTATTTTGAGACCCACGGCTTTGGGTCGTAGGAAACAACGACGCTTTATCAGAGACCCCTACAGAGACGGTTGAAAGTAGTCGTATAAAACGTATATATGACTTGTCCTGACGGTCACGGAACTTCTGTTTTCCACTAGTGGAAGGTTGATAGTTACCTGCTTAAAAACCTACAATATATCATTAAAATTGAACTCCCTCTTAGTTGGAACTATCAGCTGTGGGAATGGGGCTCTAGGGACAAAGACATGCTCATATGACCCTCATTGGTCTCTTTAGAGACTCTATCAGTCTCCTCAGTTTCTGGTTCAGAAGGGTGAACTACAAAATGTTCAATATTAGGCATGTAAACCTTGTTATCTATCACTCTACCACTCCTAAGGGTTTTAATAGCATTCACATGATCAGATGGTCTTTCACCTATATCATTAATTCCTCTATGGTTGAGTTGAGTCTGACTAAGAAACTTACCTCTTTCTCTTAAAGACTCATTTATCTGACTAACCTGGGTTTTCAACTCAGAAATAGCCTGAGAGTTAGCCTGACCTATTCTCTTATTTTTTTTCTAAACCTTGAGCAACATATTGTTGAAACTGAACAGTGTTACGAGTTAACAAATCAAGAGACTCTTCTAAACTCATAATCTTTTTATCTGAAGGGTTCTGAAACTATGCCAGAGCTGAAGGATTCTTAGTATAGCCAAAACCTGGGTGATTAAGATTTAATGGGGGTTGTAGTAGTGAGGTTCAAACTCTCGGACTTGTGAATGATGATTTTTTTAGACTTAATAAAAAAAGATAAATATATACAATAAAAATATTAACAATGGTGAGAGGTACTGGACTAATGATTCGGCCAATTTTCATAACATAGGGCTCAATGATTTGTTCTCAACAATAATCGCTCAAAACATAAATTATATGGACTCTTATTTTGCCAAAGTAGATTCTCAAAACGTTGATTGTAAGTGTTAAGCATGGAACATCAAATCACCTAAGCTAAGCATGACCCATCTAATCAAATAACAACCAATTTAATTAAATCATGTTTCAATTAATTTTTAATGCAAAAGTCTTAAAAAGAATTAACAAAATTACCCATGTATGAAGCTCGGCCTCCTCCGTCATCCCAGTGATGGGTTCTAACTGCGCATATTGGAAACACGCTCAAAGGAATTTTCCATTGCTCAAAAGAGGTGTACAAATGATGAAATGGAGATAATAATGAAAATAGGGTGTTTGCAACGTTTATAATTGTTGCAAACACCGTTACAAAGAACGATAAATGAAAAGTGTTGTAGTATACAGAATACTACGACCCTCAGTTGACAGTCGTTGTTACTGTAGTATGAACGACTGTCTCTGGTTGTCTAATGTTCTTCGTGTTCTTGAGTTGCAGCATCAGAAATGGTGGCTCTGCAACTCGATTTTTCTTCACTCTGTAGCCTCCAAAGCTTCCCAAACTCTCAACAACCTTTCTCTGACCTCCAAGGACTCTATTTAAACCCGAAGCATGCATCGAATCTCCTCCATAACTCCACAAATCCTCGGCAGTGAAAGAAAATATTTTCGGATATTTTCTTTCTTGTTTTAGCTTTTCACGCATTTTCTCTGGTCCAGCACGCTCCAATTCGACTTATTCACGCCTCAACACTCTTCCAACGCCAGCAGAACTCCCCCATGCACACAAGAACTTCAATTTTGCTCGTGTTACAGTACACGTGCTCTGTTTTGGGTGTGTGAATCATACCGAAAATTCCAGCCAAATTTGATCGATCATGTCACGCACACTATGTTCCTTAACCTATATCACATCTCTATACCAAATTTCAGCCATTGAATCGACCCATAACCCCTTCATTTTGACGATCGAAATTCTGCCAGAACTGTTTAGAAATTTCCCGCCAAAATCGTTTCAAATGGGGAAGAAACTGGTATCCCCCTATCCAGAGTAGGGGTGCGAATAGCATCTGCTATGAGGGTGACCTGGGGGTGCCCCTTAGTAATTAGGTTACCCCTTATCCAAAAGCGAGAGTCCGAATAACACTTGTCCTCCGGGTACCAAAATCAACTTTTCGAGCCGAATTTTCCAAAAATGTTTATTTCCTATAAATACATAAAAACACAATATTAGGACGAAAATAGAGTTCCAACAATACGGACATTGAGGACAAATTAGACACAAAAATGTGTCTATCAAATACCCCCAAACTTATTATTTGCTAGTCCTCGAGCAAAAATAAAAAAAATAAATAAAAATAAATAAAACCGAGTTAATCTTGGGAGGGTTTACCAGAGGTGTGCCCACAAAACCATTACTCCAGACCCTAGCTTATCTATGCAGAACCTTGGAAGGCACTAAAGAATCTCCTTGGTTGGCATACTTATTGACTATAGGAGGAAGTACCCTGATGCGAAATTCCAATTGCTGTACACGAGTTTGCACTCAAGCATACTAAAATTCATATAAAGTGACAGAGCTCTACTAAGATAGTTGCACTATGGACATCATATTCGGAGTCAAACTAATCATATGGATAGAAAAAGGAGATGGAAATAGAAAAATGTAGATGGTTTTGATGTTAACCAAATGATCGATGTTTCACATATCTGTCTGAAGGCCACTGCCAGAATGAACATATCCTAATGGACTGAGATACCAGTCTGACTAATATCAACACAACTGGCATATACAAGGGAACTAGTGGTTAATAACTTAAATCTAGATCAACAAACTGGCAAATACAAGGGAACCAGCAGTTGACTACACAGAACAATAACCATTTTTTTTTAACTTAACGACATGAATAGATCTTTTTGATCCAAGCGCATGCTTCTTGTCAGCAGATTACACGATAGTTCCCACGGGTCCTGCATTCCACGCTTGCTTAGGCGACGGAAACAGGGAGAACACACGCATATTTCTATCCAAGTGTTAATACTTATTACGATTGGTCTAACTGGTCCGATCATTTTTTTTTAGTAACTCATTCACTCTAATTCACCCTAGCAGTGGTAACAACTTGAATCGTGTGCCCCACCTAATCACATAGAGAAACATAGTTTAAAATGAAAAAATAAAAAATAAATGAAAAGGACTCAACGAGATATGATGCAACTATCATGTTATTTCTAACACCTGAGCTTTGTGCTTTTATGAATAGACTCTTTCGATGTTTCCATCTAATCAGATTGGTTCCTCAACTCCTATAACCAAGATGTTCCCATCCACTTAGATTGGTTAGTGCAAACATTAATACGCATAAATTTCTAGGCTCTGGAGTTTATTTATTGCAACTAAAAAGTTTCTCCCATACCCCCAAACTTAAAATTAACATTGTCCTCAATTTTCTAAAGATGAAATTAAAAGCATGAACAAGGAGAGACAGTTACTATTTGAAGCAAAAGAGTGAAGGAAGGATATTACCGGGTTGCATGAGATTGGGTTACCTCCCAAGAAGTGCTAAGTTTATAGTCTTCAGCCAGACTAAGAAAGGATTAGTCAACTCGAACCATAGAGTAACAATCGAAATAACTGTGGGTCTTCAAAACGAAATAGATCTGACCAAAGGAAACTACAATAACCCAAGAAAGTGAACAAGGATAGCATGCCCTTATCTAGTTTCCTGATTAAGATATTTATATCTAATTGTGGTTCAGGTTCTATGAAAGGGTCTAAATAAAATATTTTCCTCGGATGCATTTCCTCATAGGTTGGATCCAAATTATTAGGTCCTAGAGTCTGGAAAAACTCAAATAAGAACTTAGAATCACAAAATAATAATAACCTAAATAACTGAGGATCCTCTAAGTCAATCAGGCTTGACTTACATAATTGGCCACAGTGAGAGTAGTGGCCATTCTTAAGCAAATGTGTCGATTCTATTAACCTAAAGTACTTAGGCTTAGTCTCAGAACTTAATATTCGACTCACTTGAAACGTTCCCACAGTTGGAAGAAAACTATTTGGTGGGAAAACAAAGTCAATCTGGGTATCATAGCCTGGGAAAACCACATCAACCAGAGGATGGGTTTCTAATAACTGAACTCCTTCATGGACATCATTAGGCTCGGGAAAACGAGTATGAAGGTAATCTTGTAAAATGGTCGAGGCACAGATATCAAGTCCTAAGTGTGGGGAATTTCTGAGAGTTAAAGGTAAGGCACTAGGGAAGTGATAATCACCCCCAAAATTAGAATTTTCAGTGTCTCTAGATAGACCTCTAATTATTTCTTGAATTTCCGTATCTTCAAAGTCCTTAAAATATTCAAGAGATTCTTCTAAGTTATTATCAGGTAGTGCATCTTCACTCATCTCTACGGGTCTATCTTCTTCTTCCAAGACTATTGTTTCTAAGTCGTTAGACTCTAAAACAGTATTTTCGAAAAGAACCCGTTCCTCTAAACCACTATCGGCTTCGTAATCAAAAGGAAAAACTACATCGTCTAAAATGGTGGTATCCCTAATCAAATCCTCGTCCTTTTGAATAGGTGAATAATCATAAAAATTATTTGGATTTGAACTAGAAATAATATAATCACTATACAGCTCAATTGGATTACTAGACTCCTGATCACTATGCCTACATATTTCAGATTCTTCATTACTGCTATCCTCATCATCATAGTACGAAGATGATTGAACCTTATCTAAATAAGTAGTGTCTTTTATTCTAACCTCGTCCTCTAAATTAGGCAAATATTCACTATTGATATCAAGGGTAAAATTGGAAACACTATTTTGGAAATTTAGATTATTTCGAGCAGCATTAGCTAACTGTTCATTTTCTGCCTCTAAACGTGCTTGAATTTCACTGAGCGTATACGTTCACAAGTCTCATTGAATATCTTAGACCGTTGTGTACTCTCTTCTCTTGAACTAACTGTACGTTCATACTCCCTTCGAATTTGTTGGTAGGTTTCTTCTAGAGATTGAACAGGTTTAGAAATGTCATAATCAGGACTAGTTTTTAAGTAATTTTCCAAAAACGCATGACTACTATAATATTCCTGATTTTCTTGCTCATAAGACCAATTCGTGTGTGGATAGTAATTGGGCTCACTATGGTATAAACCATAACCTTGAAAAGGTTGGCGTTCCCAACTACTATTCCCACCGTGGTCATAAAACTGATGATGTCCATATTCAAATTCAGGTCGATACTCATTGTATTGGCTTCTATCATACCAGTTCGACATTCATAATTGCAAGGGAATTCTACACAACCACAAACAAGGCCGACTCAACTCCACCAAAACAAACCTAAATATTCTAGCAAACAAAAAGCATGATGGCTCCACTTAGATTGTTTCTAGACCAGCTTCTATCTTTCGAAAGGGAATTCGTTGCAATTTGAGCAAACCCCTCTGGAATCAATCCGAGTCAAAGTAAGTTGAATTGAGGCGAGGGAAGCTCAGTGGAGCTTTGATACCCAAGGCCTCACCGCTATCACAAGGCCCCGCAGTCACGCATTCAACTCACAGAAACCATCATGAACTTTGGAGTGTGCTTAAAGAGTAACCAATATTTTTCGAACGAGTTTCCTATTAAGCTCGTTACCCTATCGGTCTCGATCTATTCCAAATTTTAAGCTTGGGTTCGCGTTAGGTTTCGTTTTCCTAAAGAGGGCAAGAAGGGAGCGGTGATGATGGTAGAGGGGCCCATACAACCCTTATCTTGTATTGGCCAGGCCTTTCCCTTTACTAGGAATTTAAAAACAGTCCAAATTCGTCCTCAATCAATGAATCACCTTAAGGAATACAGTAATTCGCTTACAGGAGATTCACGAGTGTTTCGATGGACTTACCTCCCGTACCAGACGGGGGATGAACCGTTGAAGTCAACTCGGATCACGACTCCTATGTCATGTACGAACCCGAGAGGCCGAGACGATATAGTAATCGTCGTCCTTCCCTGCACACAGTTTATATAATTTTTCTTTTTAATAAGAATACCCTTCCGTAGGGTTAAAAAAAAGAATAAAGTCCAATTGTCCAGAATAAAGTCCAAATAAAAAGTCCAAAAATTACAAAAATTATGAAAAATAAAGCCTATTTACAAATCCTAAAAAAAAAAAAAATTATGTCTTTTTTTTCTTCTCTTTTAGCTTTAAGCTTTTTGTTCCCAAGTCCTTAGTATTCCACTTCGAACCTGTAAATCAAAGACACAAAAAGAAACGTAAAAAGGAACAAATAATAGTAAGAAAATAATAAAAACCTAAAAATTCTACCTAAGCACAAATCCGCGTCGCCGGCGCCAAAATGATTAAAGATTTAATGGGGGTTGTAGTAGTGAGGTTCAAACTCTCGGACTTGTGAAGGATGATTTTTTAGATTTATAAAAATTATATACAAAAATATTGACAAATTGGTAGAGAGGTACTGGGACTAATGATTCGGCCAATTTTCATAACATAGGGCTCAATGATTTATTCTCAACAATAATCGCCCAAAACATAAATTATATGGACTCTTATTTTGCCAAAGTAGATTCTCAAAACATTGATTGTAAATGTTAAGCATGGAACATCAAATCACCTAAGCTAAGCATGACCTATCTAATCAAATAACAACCAATTTAATTAAATCATGTTTCAATTAATTTTTAATGCAAAAGTCTTAAAAATAATTAACAAAATTACCCATGTATGAAGCTCGGCCTCCTCCGTCGTCCCAGTGATGGGTTTTAACTCCGCATATTGGAAACACGCTCAAAGGAATTTTTCATTGCTCAAAAGAGGTGTACAAATGATGAAATGGAGATAATAATGAAAATCGGCTGTTTGCAACGTTTATAATTGTTGCAAACACCGTTACAAAGAACGATAAATGAAAAGTGTTGTAGTATACAGAATACTACGACCCTCAGTTGACAGTCGTTGTTACTGTAGTGTGAACGACTGTCTCTGGTTGTCTAATGTTCTTCGTGTTCTTGAGTTGCAGCATCAGAAATGGTGGCTCTGCAACTCGATTTTTCTTCACTCTGTAGCCTCCAAAGCTTCCCAAACTCTCGACAACCTTTCTCTGACCTCCAAGGACTCTATTTAAATTCGAAGCATGCATCGAATCTCCTCCATAACTCCACAAATCCTCGGCAGTGAAAGAAAAATTTTCGGATATTTTCTTTCTTGTTTTAGATTTTCACGCGTTTTCTCTGGTCCAACACGCTCCAATTCGACTTATTCACGCCTCAACACTCTTCCAACGCCAGCAGAACTCCCCCATGCACACAAGAACTTCAATTTTGCTCGTGTTACAGTACACGTGCTCTGTTTTGGGTGTGTGAATCATACCGAAAATTCCAGCCAAATTTGATCGATCATGTCACGCACACTATGTTCCTTAACCTATATCACATCTCTATACCAAATTTCAGCCATTGAATCGACCCATAACCCCTTCATTTTGACGATCGAAATTCTGCCAGAACTGTTTAGAAATTTCCCGCCAAAATCGTTTCAAATGGGGAAGAAACTGGTATCCCCCTATCCAGAGTAGGGGTGCGAATAGCATCTGCTATGAGGGTGACCTGGGGGTGCCCCTTAGTAATTAGGTTACCCCTTATCCAAAAGCGAGAGTCCGAATAACACTTGTCCTCCGGGTACCAAAATCAACTTTTCGAGCCGAATTTTCCAAAAATGTTTATTTCCTATAAATACATAAAAACACAATATTAGGACTAAAATAGAGTTCCAACAATACGGACATTGAGGACAAATTAGACACAAAAATGTGTCTATCACTGGGGGAACCTGAACGTTACTAGACTGACCTTGATTCTGGCCCTTGGACCAAGAAAGGTTTGGATGGTTTCTCCAGCCGGGTTATAGGTTTCTGAATATGGGTCAAACTTCTGCCGGTTATCAAACCTAGTGTTGTTATAAAGAGCATTGGCTTGCTCTTCAACAATACGGCCTTCCCAAAATGGCTCAATTCTTCCACTACTACCACTAGAATGACCTAATTCTAAGGCTTCTAACCTTTTGGATATGGATGCTATTTTAGCATCTGACTCATAAGATCCTTCTACCCTATTGACATTTCCTCTACTTAGAAGAATTGTTTTCTGGGGTTCCCTACTATTTTCCCATTGTTGGGTCTTATCAGTGATTTCATTCAAAAATGTCATCGCTTCATCAACAGTTTTATTCTCAAACCCACCTGTGCATAAGGACTCAACCATGGTTGTTGTTGAATAATCTAAACCCTCGTAGAGGATCTGAACTAACCTAACCTTCTCTAAACCATGATGAGGACCTTGAGATATTAAGTCATTGAACCTTTCTAAATACCTATATAAAGATTCTCCCTCTTATTGAGCAAATGTACAGATTTGTGTCCTAATAGATGATGTTTTATGCCTTGGGAAAAAACTTCTGTATAAAGACAGATGTAAGTTGGTCATGGGTTTCAATTGACTCAGAGGACAAACTATACAACCAAGATTTGGCTTTATCTTTTAAGGAAAAGGGGAATAACCTAAGTTTCAACGCATCGTCACTTAGGTTTTTAATTTTAAGAGTACTAAAAACTTCCTCAAATTCCCTAACATGAAAATAGGGTTTCTCATTCTCTTTCCCTAAAAACATTGGGAGCATCTGTAAAGTCCCAGGTTTCAGTTCATAATTTGCCTCAGTTTCAGCTAACTTGATACAAGACAAAAGAGAGGTCCTAGTTGGGTTTAACAAAGCTTTCAAAGTTTCCATTTCTGGCACTACCAAAGGACTAGGAGTACTTTCTTCACCAATTGTCAAGTTTTCAAAGCTGAAATCTCCAAAGACAGGGCTCTCAAAAGAAGAGTCTTTGAGCTCCCCGCCTTCACAAGAATAACTACTAGGTTTGTCACTAATCAAACGACCTAGAGTGTTTCTTTTCTAAGCCCGTTTAAAAACTTTGGGCATACACTAGAAAAAACAAAATTAAAAAGAAAAATCCTAAAAGGAGGGGAAGTTCTATGCAAACACAAACAAGGATGGCTCCACCACAACAAACCTATTGATTTCTAGCAAACAAAAAGCATGATGACTCCACTTAGATTGTTTCTAGACCAGCTTCTAATCTTTCGAAAAGGAACTCGTTACAATCTGATCAAACCTCTCTCGAATTAATCCAAGTTAAAGTAAGTTGAATCGAGACGAGGGAAGCTGCGTGGAGCTTTGATACCCAAGGCCTCACCGGCGTTACAATGCGGCGTATTCAACTCACATAAATCATCATGAACTTCAAAGTATGCTCAAAAGAGTAAACAATATTTTTTGAACGACTTTCCTATTAAGCTCGTTACTCTATAGGTCTCGTTCTAGTCAAAATTTTAGGCTTAGGTTCGCGTTTGGTTTCGTTTTCCTAAGGCGGGCAAGAAGAGAACGGTGATGAAATA
Organism: Papaver somniferum; assembly: GCF_003573695.1. Lineage (NCBI taxonomy): Eukaryota > Viridiplantae > Streptophyta > Magnoliopsida > Ranunculales > Papaveraceae > Papaver > Papaver somniferum. Next base: position 162,775,887 of record NC_039361.1, read on the forward strand.
CGAACTCTTGTCTTGTATGGCCAGGCCTTGCCCTTTACTAGGAAATTAAAGCAGCCGTATTCAGTTCCTCGACATATATGCAAATGAAGGAATACAGTAACTCGCTGACAGGGGATTCGCGAGTGTTTCGACAAACTTACCTCCCGTACCAGACGGGGGATGAACCGTTGTAGTCGACTCGGGCCACGACTCCTATATCATGTACGAACCCGAGGGGTCGAGGCGATATTGTAATCACTGTCCTTCTCTGCAAACAGTTTAATATTTAATACTACCCTTCCATAGGGTTTAAAAATAATGTCCCAAAGTTTAAAGTCTAAAGTCCAAAAATAAAGTGCAAAAGAAAAAGAAAGTCTAAAAAAATCTACAAAAATAAAAATATCTCTTTTTTTTTTCTCTTTTTTTATAAAATAAAAAAATCTTCTTCTTTTGATCCTTTCGCTTTGCCTTTTACTCCAAGTCTTTAAGTATTCACCAAAAGCTTTGGCAAAATTTTCTTTCGCTCCAAATTCCAAAATATGAAAGGAAAAGACAAAAACCCAAAAACGTAAAGAAGAACAAATAAAATAAAAACAAATACAACCTAAAAAAAAATCTAAAAACTCTAGCCTAAAGACAAGTCCGCGTCGGCGGCGCCAAAAATTATTTGTAGTAATATGATTCGTTCAAGACTTGTGAAAGTAATGGATTTTAGACTTGTGAAACTTAAAAATAAAGAAAACTTATTGCAAAATTGATTTCAAGATATTAGAAATAGACCAAGGCTCCGGATTCCACTATTCCTCCTAATTGATTGGTTTATAATGATATTTCTAGAATTATTATTAAGCTTTTTTTCCAATTAATTCACTATCAATCTATAAGGTGTCCAAACATTATATTGTAATCCTTAAGCATGCATTATCAAAGAATTGATTCTAAGCATAACACATCGAATTGATTCACAACTAATTAAGAAATTTTTTTATCTTTATGTTGATCCTAGTGAATTAAATAAAATGAATATTTAAAGAAATTACCAATCAAGCATAAGTCAATAGTTTCCTCCGTCGCCTTGGTCGCGTGAGGATTATGTCATCATCATGTTGGAAACACGCTCAAAAGTTGATTTCATTGCTCAAAGTGTTTACAAATGATGAAAATGGGAGAAAATAATTAAAAACCGGGTTTGTAACACTTATTTCTGTTACAAACCAGCTGTTACAGAGAACGATAAATAAAAACTGTTGTTGTCACTGTAGCAACAACGACTGTTCCGTGTGTGTGTTATGTTCTTGGTGCTGTTCACAGTAGCAGAAAATGGCTATTCTCTGCAACTTGATTTTTCGTCTCTAATGATGCTCTTTGTCTCTCCCAAACTCTTTTCGAGTGTGTATTATTCGAATGTACACTCGAAACTGCTCTCTAAGTAGAAAATTCGTGTTTATGAGGCCTAGGGTTCAAAACTTGGATAAAATATCAAGATTATGTGGGTCTATAGACCAACATGTCCTGATAATTAGCATGTTTTCAATCAAAATAGATACCTCTTGAGCTAAATTATAGCGTTCGAGTCTTTTCGAGTGTGTATTTTTCGAATGTACACTCGAAACTGCTCTAAGTAGACAAATCTTGTTTATGAAGCCTAGATTTCAAAATTTTGCTAAAATATCAAGATCATATGGGTCTATAGACCAACATGTCCTGATAATTAGCATGTTGTCAATCAAAATAGATACCTCGTGAGCTAAATTATAGCGTTCGAGTCTTTTCGAGTGTGTATTTTTCGAATGTACACTCGAAACTGCTCTAAGTAGAAAAATCTTGTTTATGTGGCCTAGACTTCAAAATTTGGCTAAAATATCAAGATCATGTGGGTCTATAGACCAATATGTCTTGATAATTAGCATGTTTTCAATCAAAATAGACACCTCTTGAGCTAAATTATAGCGTCCGAGTCTTTTCGAGTGTGTATTTTTCGAATGTACACTCGAAACTGCTCTAAGTAGAAAAATCTTGTTTATGTGGCCTAGACTTCAAAATTTGGCTAAAATATCAAGATCATGTGGGTCTATCAACCAACATGTCCTGATCATTAGCATGTTTTCAATCAAAATAGACACCTCTTGAGCTAAATTATAGCGTTCGAGTCTTTTCGAGTGTGTATTTTTCGAATGTACACTCGAAACTGCTCTAAGTAGACAAATCTTGTTTATGAGGCCTAGATTTCAAAATTTTGCTAAAATATCAAGATCATCTGGGTCTATAGACCAACATGTCCTGATCATTAGCATGTTTCCAATAAAAATAGAAACCTGTTGATCTAAATTATAGCATTCGAGTCTTTTCGAGTGTGTATTATTCGAATGTACACTCGAAACTGCTCTCTAAGTAGAAAATTCGTGTTTATGAGGCCTAGGGTTCAAAACTTGGATAAAATATCAAGATTATGTGGGTCTATAGACCAACATGTCCTGATAATTAGCATGTTTTCAATCAAAATAGATACCTCTTGAGCTAAATTATAGCGTTCGAGTCTTTTCGAGTGTGTATTTTTCGAATGTACACTCGAAACTGCTCTAAGTAGACAAATCTTGTTTATGAAGCCTAGATTTCAAAATTTTGCTAAAATATCAAGATCATATGGGTCTATAGACCAACATGTCCTGATCATTAGCATGTTTTCAATAAAAATAGAAACCTGTTGAGCTAAATTATAGCGTTCGAGTCTTTTCGAGTGTGTATTATTCGAATGTACACTCGAAACTGCTCTCTAAGTAGAAAATTCGTGTTTATGAGGCCTAGGGTTCAAAACTTGGATAAAATATCAAGATTATGTGGGTCTATAGACCAACATGTCCTGATAATTAGCATGTTTTCAATCAAAATAGATACCTCTTGAGCTAAATTATAGCGTTCGAGTCTTTTCGAGTGT